>NW_026871592.1:0-85712 GCF_028564815.1 Eubalaena glacialis | reverse complement strand
GGATGGTCCCAGAAGTCCAGCATTGTCACAGGGAAAGCTGTCCGTTGTTTTCAGGCTGGAACTCAACATCTAGCTTCCGACTGCCGTAGGGAGACGTCCGTTGGGAGTTCACAGGTTTCATTTGTGAGGCACAGTGGCGTTTCTCAGAACCCAAATTCCTCCTTGGGGCACACCAGCATGGAATGTAAGGCTGCTTAGAACGGCGTTCCTGAGGCCATTTGAATGCTGTACAAACGAGCGCTGTCGAGCGATCCGGGCAGGGCTTTGCCATTACCGCTGCACATTCACAGCGTTAAAGCAAACGAACCCTTTTGCCTCCTGGGACTCAAAGGCAACAAAAGAGTTGGCGGCGTTCAGTGCCCCTTCACAGATGTTACAACGAATGTGAGTGCACAACGCGTCGTGAAATACATAACAGAGGAGTGGAAGCATTCCTTTAACACATGCTTCTTCGCTACTATGGCACACCTAAGCTTACAATGGGAGACATCTGGACTTTTACTTGATGCCTGGGGTGCCATTTCGTTGGCTGGTAATTTCCAGAGTGCTCCTGGAGGAGCTCCCAGCAAGGAACTGAGACAGCATGCCTCATACGAGTACACTCATAGTACTTTCGTGACGCCTTCAGGCAGCACAGAGAAGATGGGCAGCAGGAGTGTTTTTCAGGCAGCTTTCAAACCGCAACTGTCTCGCCTACCGCGGAGGAAAATAAGGTTTTGCCAGGGTAGCCTGCTTTCAACCATGAGCTCCTATAGTTACCCTCAGTCGTTTCTGACTCCCTCAAGGAAACACACGGAACCCACAGGGCCCTTCCAGGGAGATCCTTTGGCAACAGAGTCCTCTGCCTAGGCTGAACTGGGGACGTATTTCAGTACCTTAGGTAGGCCTCGGTGACCATGGCTCTTGCACATCCCAACAGAGTTAAGTGTGAAAAGTGTACTCGTCTTCAGGCTGGACGCAGAGCTTAGCTTTCGCTTCTGCCTGCGTGCTGTCCTGAGTCCAGGCCTCAATCGTCAGCACACTGTGTATTAGCAGTGGAGTTCTCTTTCAGTCACTGAGGCCAGTCGACTTGCAAACAGAGTCTGCCCAGCACTGCTTTCGCGAGGCTCTTTGACGACTGGGACACTCTTCCTTGGCAACCCAGAAAGCAGTACTTTTCCCTTGCTATGAATGGGAAGAGTGCTTCCCAGGGACCTATTTCGCCTAGGGTTCCTCAGAAGCCAGAGGACGCTCTTCAGGCACACAGTGGTCATCATGCGAAATGGGTGCACGATCCACTGTCCTATGTGTCCCCAGGGGCAGAGCAGAGTTAAGGCACTCCATTTCAGAGTATGGTTTCGTGGATACAATGCACACCCAGCTCTGCTGATATGAAACACTGGATCTTACCTTGTGGCCTTAGGTCACCTTTCATTGGCCGGAGCTGAATTTGGAGTGCAGTAGGATGAGTTTCTAGAAGGGAATTGTCAGCACATTCTTGGCATTGAGAGAACGCAGCCTTGGCCCACAGCGAAACTCCTGCAGTGAAGAGAAGGTGGGCCGCTAGTGCTGTTCAGGCAGCTTTGAAGCCAAAAGCAAGTCGCTTGCAAAGCGGGAAAATGTGAACTTTCCCATCAGTGTCCCACTTTCAAGCTCGATGACAAAGCATGTTTATCTGATGATTCTGCCTAGCTACCTAGTACAAGGGAAAGACCGCCTCCATCTGCTAAGAAAGGTTTTCACGTGGGGACTGCTGTACATGCACAAGAGCATTCCCCCGCCGTGCAAAAGTTAGGCCTTGGTGAATCTGGATGGTCCCAGAAGTCCAGCATTGTCACAGGGAAAGCTGTCCGTTGTTTTCAGGCTGGAACTCAACATCTAGCTTCCGACTGCCGTAGGGAGACGTCCGTTGGGAGTTCACAGGTTTCATTTGTGAGGCACAGTGGCGTTTCTCAGAACCCAAATTCCTCCTTGGGGCACACCAGCATGGAATGTAAGGCTGCTTAGAACGGCGTTCCTGAGGCCGTTTGAATGCTGTACAAACGAGCGCTGTCGAGCGATCCGGGCAGGGCTTTGCCATTACCGCTGCACATTCACAGCGTTAAAGCAAACGAACCCTTTTGCCTCCTGGGACTCAAAGGCAACAAAAGAGTTGGCGGCGTTCAGTGCCCCTTCACAGATGTTACAACGAATGTGAGTGCACAACGCGTCGTGAAATACATAACAGAGGAGTGGAAGCATTCCTTTAACACATGCTTCTTCGCTACTATGGCACACCTAAGCTTACAATGGGAGACATCTGGACTTTTACTTGATGCCTGGGGTGCCATTTCGTTGGCTGGTAATTTCCAGAGTGCTCCTGGAGGAGCTCCCAGCAAGGAACTGAGACAGCATGCCTCATACGAGTACACTCATAGTACTTTCGTGACGCCTTCAGGCAGCAAAGAGAAGATGGGCAGCAGGAGTGTTTTTCAGGCAGCTTTCAAACCGCAACTGTCTCGCCTACCGCGGAGGAAAATAAGGTTTTGCCAGGGTAGCCTGCTTTCAACCATGAGCTCCTATAGTTACCCTCAGTCGTTTCTGACTCCCTCAAGGAAACACACGGAACCCACAGGGCCCTTCCAGGGAGATCCTTTGGCAACAGAGTCCTCTGCCTAGGCTGAACTGGGGACGTATTTCAGTACCTTAGGTAGGCCTCGGTGACCATGGCTCTTGCACATCCCAACAGAGTTAAGTGTGAAAAGTGTACTCGTCTTCAGGCTGGACGCAGAGCTTAGCTTTCGCTTCTGCCTGCGTGCTGTCCTGAGTCCAGGCCTCAATCGTCAGCACACTGTGTATTAGCAGTGGAGTTCTCTTTCAGTCACTGAGGCCAGTCGACTTGCAAACAGAGTCTGCCCAGCACTGCTTTCGCGAGGCTCTTTGACGACTGGGACACTCTTCCTTGGCAACCCAGAAAGCAGTACTTTTCCCTTGCTATGAATGGGAAGAGTGCTTCCCAGGGACCTATTTCGCCTAGGGTTCCTCAGAAGCCAGAGGACGCTCTTCAGGCACACAGTGGTCATCATGCGAAATGGGTGCACGATCCACTGTCCTATGTGTCCCCAGGGGCAGAGCAGAGTTAAGGCACTCCATTTCAGAGTATGGTTTCGTGGATACAATGCACACCCAGCTCTGCTGATATGAAACACTGGATCTTACCTTGTGGCCTTAGGTCACCTTTCATTGGCCGGAGCTGAATTTGGAGTGCAGTAGGATGAGTTTCTAGAAGGGAATTGTCAGCACATTCTTGGCATTGAGAGAACGCAGCCTTGGCCCACAGCGAAACTCCTGCAGTGAAGAGAAGGTGGGCCGCTAGTGCTGTTCAGGCAGCTTTGAAGCCAAAAGCAAGTCGCTTGCAAAGCGGGAAAATGTGAACTTTCCCATCAGTGTCCCACTTTCAAGCTCGATGACAAAGCATGTTTATCTGATGATTCTGCCTAGCTACCTAGTACAAGGGAAAGACTGCCTCCATCTGCTAAGAAAGGTTTTCACGTGGGGACTGCTGTACATGCACAAGAGCATTCCCCCGCCGTGCAAAAGTTAGGCCTTGGTGAATCTGGATGGTCCCAGAAGTCCAGCATTGTCACAGGGAAAGCTGTCCGTTGTTTTCAGGCTGGAACTCAACATCTAGCTTCCGACTGCCGTAGGGAGACGTCCGTTGGGAGTTCACAGGTTTCATTTGTGAGGCACAGTGGCGTTTCTCAGAACCCAAATTCCTCCTTGGGGCACACCAGCATGGAATGTAAGGCTGCTTAGAACGGCGTTCCTGAGGCCATTTGAATGCTGTACAAACGAGCGCTGTCGAGCGATCCGGGCAGGGCTTTGCCATTACCGCTGCACATTCACAGCGTTAAAGCAAACGAACCCTTTTGCCTCCTGGGACTCAAAGGCAACAAAAGAGTTGGCGGCGTTCAGTGCCCCTTCACAGATGTTACAACGAATGTGAGTGCACAACGCGTCGTGAAATACATAACAGAGGAGTGGAAGCATTCCTTTAACACATGCTTCTTCGCTACTATGGCACACCTAAGCTTACAATGGGAGACATCTGGACTTTTACTTGATGCCTGGGGTGCCATTTCGTTGGCTGGTAATTTCCAGAGTGCTCCTGGAGGAGCTCCCAGCAAGGAACTGAGACAGCATGCCTCATACGAGTACACTCATAGTACTTTCGTGACGCCTTCAGGCAGCAAAGAGAAGATGGGCAGCAGGAGTGTTTTTCAGGCAGCTTTCAAACCGCAACTGTCTCGCCTACCGCGGAGGAAAATAAGGTTTTGCCAGGGTAGCCTGCTTTCAACCATGAGCTCCTATAGTTACCCTCAGTCGTTTCTGACTCCCTCAAGGAAACACACGGAACCCACAGGGCCCTTCCAGGGAGATCCTTTGGCAACAGAGTCCTCTGCCTAGGCTGAACTGGGGACGTATTTCAGTACCTTAGGTAGGCCTCGGTGACCATGGCTCTTGCACATCCCAACAGAGTTAAGTGTGAAAAGTGTACTCGTCTTCAGGCTGGACGCAGAGCTTAGCTTTCGCTTCTGCCTGCGTGCTGTCCTGAGTCCAGGCCTCAATCGTCAGCACACTGTGTATTAGCAGTGGAGTTCTCTTTCAGTCACTGAGGCCAGTCGACTTGCAAACAGAGTCTGCCCAGCACTGCTTTCGCGAGGCTCTTTGACGACTGGGACACTCTTCCTTGGCAACCCAGAAAGCAGTACTTTTCCCTTGCTATGAATGGGAAGAGTGCTTCCCAGGGACCTATTTCGCCTAGGGTTCCTCAGAAGCCAGAGGACGCTCTTCAGGCACACAGTGGTCATCATGCGAAATGGGTGCACGATCCACTGTCCTATGTGTCCCCAGGGGCAGAGCAGAGTTAAGGCACTCCATTTCAGAGTATGGTTTCGTGGATACAATGCACACCCAGCTCTGCTGATATGAAACACTGGATCTTACCTTGTGGCCTTAGGTCACCTTTCATTGGCCGGAGCTGAATTTGGAGTGCAGTAGGATGAGTTTCTAGAAGGGAATTGTCAGCACATTCTTGGCATTGAGAGAACGCAGCCTTGGCCCACAGCGAAACTCCTGCAGTGAAGAGAAGGTGGGCCGCTAGTGCTGTTCAGGCAGCTTTGAAGCCAAAAGCAAGTCGCTTGCAAAGCGGGAAAATGTGAACTTTCCCATCAGTGTCCCACTTTCAAGCTCGATGACAAAGCATGTTTATCTGATGATTCTGCCTAGCTACCTAGTACAAGGGAAAGACTGCCTCCATCTGCTAAGAAAGGTTTTCACGTGGGGACTGCTGTACATGCACAAGAGCATTCCCCCGCCGTGCAAAAGTTAGGCCTTGGTGAATCTGGATGGTCCCAGAAGTCCAGCATTGTCACAGGGAAAGCTGTCCGTTGTTTTCAGGCTGGAACTCAACATCTAGCTTCCGACTGCCGTAGGGAGACGTCCGTTGGGAGTTCACAGGTTTCATTTGTGAGGCACAGTGGCGTTTCTCAGAACCCAAATTCCTCCTTGGGGCACACCAGCATGGAATGTAAGGCTGCTTAGAACGGCGTTCCTGAGGCCATTTGAATGCTGTACAAACGAGCGCTGTCGAGCGATCCGGGCAGGGCTTTGCCATTACCGCTGCACATTCACAGCGTTAAAGCAAACGAACCCTTTTGCCTCCTGGGACTCAAAGGCAACAAAAGAGTTGGCGGCGTTCAGTGCCCCTTCACAGATGTTACAACGAATGTGAGTGCACAACGCGTCGTGCAATACATAACAGAGGAGTGGAAGCATTCCTTTAACACATGCTTCTTCGCTACTATGGCACACCTAAGCTTACAATGGGAGACATCTGGACTTTTACTTGATGCCTGGGGTGCCATTTCGTTGGCTGGTAATTTCCAGAGTGCTCCTGGAGGAGCTCCCAGCAAGGAACTGAGACAGCATGCCTCATACGAGTACACTCATAGTACTTTCGTGACGCCTTCAGGCAGCACAGAGAAGATGGGCAGCAGGAGTGTTTTTCAGGCAGCTTTCAAACCGCAACTGTCTCGCCTACCGCGGAGGAAAATAAGGTTTTGCCAGGGTAGCCTGCTTTCAACCATGAGCTCCTATAGTTACCCTCAGTCGTTTCTGACTCCCTCAAGGAAACACACGGAACCCACAGGGCCCTTCCAGGGAGATCCTTTGGCAACAGAGTCCTCTGCCTAGGCTGAACTGGGGACGTATTTCAGTACCTTAGGTAGGCCTCGGTGACCATGGCTCTTGCACATCCCAACAGAGTTAAGTGTGAAAAGTGTACTCGTCTTCAGGCTGGACGCAGAGCTTAGCTTTCGCTTCTGCCTGCGTGCTGTCCTGAGTCCAGGCCTCAATCGTCAGCACACTGTGTATTAGCAGTGGAGTTCTCTTTCAGTCACTGAGGCCAGTCGACTTGCAAACAGAGTCTGCCCAGCACTGCTTTCGCGAGGCTCTTTGACGACTGGGACACTCTTCCTTGGCAACCCAGAAAGCAGTACTTTTCCCTTGCTATGAATGGGAAGAGTGCTTCCCAGGGACCTATTTCGCCTAGGGTTCCTCAGAAGCCAGAGGACGCTCTTCAGGCACACAGTGGTCATCATGCGAAATGGGTGCACGATCCACTGTCCTATGTGTCCCCAGGGGCAGAGCAGAGTTAAGGCACTCCATTTCAGAGTATGGTTTCGTGGATACAATGCACACCCAGCTCTGCTGATATGAAACACTGGATCTTACCTTGTGGCCTTAGGTCACCTTTCATTGGCCGGAGCTGAATTTGGAGTGCAGTAGGATGAGTTTCTAGAAGGGAATTGTCAGCACATTCTTGGCATTGAGAGAACGCAGCCTTGGCCCACAGCGAAACTCCTGCAGTGAAGAGAAGGTGGGCCGCTAGTGCTGTTCAGGCAGCTTTGAAGCCAAAAGCAAGTCGCTTGCAAAGCGGGAAAATGTGAACTTTCCCATCAGTGTCCCACTTTCAAGCTCGATGACAAAGCATGTTTATCTGATGATTCTGCCTAGCTACCTAGTACAAGGGAAAGACTGCCTCCATCTGCTAAGAAAGGTTTTCACGTGGGGACTGCTGTACATGCACAAGAGCATTCCCCCGCCGTGCAAAAGTTAGGCCTTGGTGAATCTGGATGGTCCCAGAAGTCCAGCATTGTCACAGGGAAAGCTGTCCGTTGTTTTCAGGCTGGAACTCAACATCTAGCTTCCGACTGCCGTAGGGAGACGTCCGTTGGGAGTTCACAGGTTTCATTTGTGAGGCACAGTGGCGTTTCTCAGAACCCAAATTCCTCCTTGGGGCACACCAGCATGGAATGTAAGGCTGCTTAGAACGGCGTTCCTGAGGCCATTTGAATGCTGTACAAACGAGCGCTGTCGAGCGATCCGGGCAGGGCTTTGCCATTACCGCTGCACATTCACAGCGTTAAAGCAAACGAACCCTTTTGCCTCCTGGGACTCAAAGGCAACAAAAGAGTTGGCGGCGTTCAGTGCCCCTTCACAGATGTTACAACGAATGTGAGTGCACAACGCGTCGTGAAATACATAACAGAGGAGTGGAAGCATTCCTTTAACACATGCTTCTTCGCTACTATGGCACACCTAAGCTTACAATGGGAGACATCTGGACTTTTACTTGATGCCTGGGGTGCCATTTCGTTGGCTGGTAATTTCCAGAGTGCTCCTGGAGGAGCTCCCAGCAAGGAACTGAGACAGCATGCCTCATACGAGTACACTCATAGTACTTTCGTGACGCCTTCAGGCAGCAAAGAGAAGATGGGCAGCAGGAGTGTTTTTCAGGCAGCTTTCAAACCGCAACTGTCTCGCCTACCGCGGAGGAAAATAAGGTTTTGCCAGGGTAGCCTGCTTTCAACCATGAGCTCCTATAGTTACCCTCAGTCGTTTCTGACTCCCTCAAGGAAACACACGGAACCCACAGGGCCCTTCCAGGGAGATCCTTTGGCAACAGAGTCCTCTGCCTAGGCTGAACTGGGGACGTATTTCAGTACCTTAGGTAGGCCTCGGTGACCATGGCTCTTGCACATCCCAACAGAGTTAAGTGTGAAAAGTGTACTCGTCTTCAGGCTGGACGCAGAGCTTAGCTTTCGCTTCTGCCTGCGTGCTGTCCTGAGTCCAGGCCTCAATCGTCAGCACACTGTGTATTAGCAGTGGAGTTCTCTTTCAGTCACTGAGGCCAGTCGACTTGCAAACAGAGTCTGCCCAGCACTGCTTTCGCGAGGCTCTTTGACGACTGGGACACTCTTCCTTGGCAACCCAGAAAGCAGTACTTTTCCCTTGCTATGAATGGGAAGAGTGCTTCCCAGGGACCTATTTCGCCTAGGGTTCCTCAGAAGCCAGAGGACGCTCTTCAGGCACACAGTGGTCATCATGCGAAATGGGTGCACGATCCACTGTCCTATGTGTCCCCAGGGGCAGAGCAGAGTTAAGGCACTCCATTTCAGAGTATGGTTTCGTGGATACAATGCACACCCAGCTCTGCTGATATGAAACACTGGATCTTACCTTGTGGCCTTAGGTCACCTTTCATTGGCCGGAGCTGAATTTGGAGTGCAGTAGGATGAGTTTCTAGAAGGGAATTGTCAGCACATTCTTGGCATTGAGAGAACGCAGCCTTGGCCCACAGCGAAACTCCTGCAGTGAAGAGAAGGTGGGCCGCTAGTGCTGTTCAGGCAGCTTTGAAGCCAAAAGCAAGTCGCTTGCAAAGCGGGAAAATGTGAACTTTCCCATCAGTGTCCCACTTTCAAGCTCGATGACAAAGCATGTTTATCTGATGATTCTGCCTAGCTACCTAGTACAAGGGAAAGACCGCCTCCATCTGCTAAGAAAGGTTTTCACGTGGGGACTGCTGTACATGCACAAGAGCATTCCCCCGCCGTGCAAAAGTTAGGCCTTGGTGAATCTGGATGGTCCCAGAAGTCCAGCATTGTCACAGGGAAAGCTGTCCGTTGTTTTCAGGCTGGAACTCAACATCTAGCTTCCGACTGCCGTAGGGAGACGTCCGTTGGGAGTTCACAGGTTTCATTTGTGAGGCACAGTGGCGTTTCTCAGAACCCAAATTCCTCCTTGGGGCACACCAGCATGGAATGTAAGGCTGCTTAGAACGGCGTTCCTGAGGCCGTTTGAATGCTGTACAAACGAGCGCTGTCGAGCGATCCGGGCAGGGCTTTGCCATTACCGCTGCACATTCACAGCGTTAAAGCAAACGAACCCTTTTGCCTCCTGGGACTCAAAGGCAACAAAAGAGTTGGCGGCGTTCAGTGCCCCTTCACAGATGTTACAACGAATGTGAGTGCACAACGCGTCGTGAAATACATAACAGAGGAGTGGAAGCATTCCTTTAACACATGCTTCTTCGCTACTATGGCACACCTAAGCTTACAATGGGAGACATCTGGACTTTTACTTGATGCCTGGGGTGCCATTTCGTTGGCTGGTAATTTCCAGAGTGCTCCTGGAGGAGCTCCCAGCAAGGAACTGAGACAGCATGCCTCATACGAGTACACTCATAGTACTTTCGTGACGCCTTCAGGCAGCAAAGAGAAGATGGGCAGCAGGAGTGTTTTTCAGGCAGCTTTCAAACCGCAACTGTCTCGCCTACCGCGGAGGAAAATAAGGTTTTGCCAGGGTAGCCTGCTTTCAACCATGAGCTCCTATAGTTACCCTCAGTCGTTTCTGACTCCCTCAAGGAAACACACGGAACCCACAGGGCCCTTCCAGGGAGATCCTTTGGCAACAGAGTCCTCTGCCTAGGCTGAACTGGGGACGTATTTCAGTACCTTAGGTAGGCCTCGGTGACCATGGCTCTTGCACATCCCAACAGAGTTAAGTGTGAAAAGTGTACTCGTCTTCAGGCTGGACGCAGAGCTTAGCTTTCGCTTCTGCCTGCGTGCTGTCCTGAGTCCAGGCCTCAATCGTCAGCACACTGTGTATTAGCAGTGGAGTTCTCTTTCAGTCACTGAGGCCAGTCGACTTGCAAACAGAGTCTGCCCAGCACTGCTTTCGCGAGGCTCTTTGACGACTGGGACACTCTTCCTTGGCAACCCAGAAAGCAGTACTTTTCCCTTGCTATGAATGGGAAGAGTGCTTCCCAGGGACCTATTTCGCCTAGGGTTCCTCAGAAGCCAGAGGACGCTCTTCAGGCACACAGTGGTCATCATGCGAAATGGGTGCACGATCCACTGTCCTATGTGTCCCCAGGGGCAGAGCAGAGTTAAGGCACTCCATTTCAGAGTATGGTTTCGTGGATACAATGCACACCCAGCTCTGCTGATATGAAACACTGGATCTTACCTTGTGGCCTTAGGTCACCTTTCATTGGCCGGAGCTGAATTTGGAGTGCAGTAGGATGAGTTTCTAGAAGGGAATTGTCAGCACATTCTTGGCATTGAGAGAACGCAGCCTTGGCCCACAGCGAAACTCCTGCAGTGAAGAGAAGGTGGGCCGCTAGTGCTGTTCAGGCAGCTTTGAAGCCAAAAGCAAGTCGCTTGCAAAGCGGGAAAATGTGAACTTTCCCATCAGTGTCCCACTTTCAAGCTCGATGACAAAGCATGTTTATCTGATGATTCTGCCTAGCTACCTAGTACAAGGGAAAGACTGCCTCCATCTGCTAAGAAAGGTTTTCACGTGGGGACTGCTGTACATGCACAAGAGCATTCCCCCGCCGTGCAAAAGTTAGGCCTTGGTGAATCTGGATGGTCCCAGAAGTCCAGCATTGTCACAGGGAAAGCTGTCCGTTGTTTTCAGGCTGGAACTCAACATCTAGCTTCCGACTGCCGTAGGGAGACGTCCGTTGGGAGTTCACAGGTTTCATTTGTGAGGCACAGTGGCGTTTCTCAGAACCCAAATTCCTCCTTGGGGCACACCAGCATGGAATGTAAGGCTGCTTAGAACGGCGTTCCTGAGGCCGTTTGAATGCTGTACAAACGAGCGCTGTCGAGCGATCCGGGCAGGGCTTTGCCATTACCGCTGCACATTCACAGCGTTAAAGCAAACGAACCCTTTTGCCTCCTGGGACTCAAAGGCAACAAAAGAGTTGGCGGCGTTCAGTGCCCCTTCACAGATGTTACAACGAATGTGAGTGCACAACGCGTCGTGAAATACATAACAGAGGAGTGGAAGCATTCCTTTAACACATGCTTCTTCGCTACTATGGCACACCTAAGCTTACAATGGGAGACATCTGGACTTTTACTTGATGCCTGGGGTGCCATTTCGTTGGCTGGTAATTTCCAGAGTGCTCCTGGAGGAGCTCCCAGCAAGGAACTGAGACAGCATGCCTCATACGAGTACACTCATAGTACTTTCGTGACGCCTTCAGGCAGCAAAGAGAAGATGGGCAGCAGGAGTGTTTTTCAGGCAGCTTTCAAACCGCAACTGTCTCGCCTACCGCGGAGGAAAATAAGGTTTTGCCAGGGTAGCCTGCTTTCAACCATGAGCTCCTATAGTTACCCTCAGTCGTTTCTGACTCCCTCAAGGAAACACACGGAACCCACAGGGCCCTTCCAGGGAGATCCTTTGGCAACAGAGTCCTCTGCCTAGGCTGAACTGGGGACGTATTTCAGTACCTTAGGTAGGCCTCGGTGACCATGGCTCTTGCACATCCCAACAGAGTTAAGTGTGAAAAGTGTACTCGTCTTCAGGCTGGACGCAGAGCTTAGCTTTCGCTTCTGCCTGCGTGCTGTCCTGAGTCCAGGCCTCAATCGTCAGCACACTGTGTATTAGCAGTGGAGTTCTCTTTCAGTCACTGAGGCCAGTCGACTTGCAAACAGAGTCTGCCCAGCACTGCTTTCGCGAGGCTCTTTGACGACTGGGACACTCTTCCTTGGCAACCCAGAAAGCAGTACTTTTCCCTTGCTATGAATGGGAAGAGTGCTTCCCAGGGACCTATTTCGCCTAGGGTTCCTCAGAAGCCAGAGGACGCTCTTCAGGCACACAGTGGTCATCATGCGAAATGGGTGCACGATCCACTGTCCTATGTGTCCCCAGGGGCAGAGCAGAGTTAAGGCACTCCATTTCAGAGTATGGTTTCGTGGATACAATGCACACCCAGCTCTGCTGATATGAAACACTGGATCTTACCTTGTGGCCTTAGGTCACCTTTCATTGGCCGGAGCTGAATTTGGAGTGCAGTAGGATGAGTTTCTAGAAGGGAATTGTCAGCACATTCTTGGCATTGAGAGAACGCAGCCTTGGCCCACAGCGAAACTCCTGCAGTGAAGAGAAGGTGGGCCGCTAGTGCTGTTCAGGCAGCTTTGAAGCCAAAAGCAAGTCGCTTGCAAAGCGGGAAAATGTGAACTTTCCCATCAGTGTCCCACTTTCAAGCTCGATGACAAAGCATGTTTATCTGATGATTCTGCCTAGCTACCTAGTACAAGGGAAAGACTGCCTCCATCTGCTAAGAAAGGTTTTCACGTGGGGACTGCTGTACATGCACAAGAGCATTCCCCCGCCGTGCAAAAGTTAGGCCTTGGTGAATCTGGATGGTCCCAGAAGTCCAGCATTGTCACAGGGAAAGCTGTCCGTTGTTTTCAGGCTGGAACTCAACATCTAGCTTCCGACTGCCGTAGGGAGACGTCCGTTGGGAGTTCACAGGTTTCATTTGTGAGGCACAGTGGCGTTTCTCAGAACCCAAATTCCTCCTTGGGGCACACCAGCATGGAATGTAAGGCTGCTTAGAACGGCGTTCCTGAGGCCATTTGAATGCTGTACAAACGAGCGCTGTCGAGCGATCCGGGCAGGGCTTTGCCATTACCGCTGCACATTCACAGCGTTAAAGCAAACGAACCCTTTTGCCTCCTGGGACTCAAAGGCAACAAAAGAGTTGGCGGCGTTCAGTGCCCCTTCACAGATGTTACAACGAATGTGAGTGCACAACGCGTCGTGCAATACATAACAGAGGAGTGGAAGCATTCCTTTAACACATGCTTCTTCGCTACTATGGCACACCTAAGCTTACAATGGGAGACATCTGGACTTTTACTTGATGCCTGGGGTGCCATTTCGTTGGCTGGTAATTTCCAGAGTGCTCCTGGAGGAGCTCCCAGCAAGGAACTGAGACAGCATGCCTCATACGAGTACACTCATAGTACTTTCGTGACGCCTTCAGGCAGCAAAGAGAAGATGGGCAGCAGGAGTGTTTTTCAGGCAGCTTTCAAACCGCAACTGTCTCGCCTACCGCGGAGGAAAATAAGGTTTTGCCAGGGTAGCCTGCTTTCAACCATGAGCTCCTATAGTTACCCTCAGTCGTTTCTGACTCCCTCAAGGAAACACACGGAACCCACAGGGCCCTTCCAGGGAGATCCTTTGGCAACAGAGTCCTCTGCCTAGGCTGAACTGGGGACGTATTTCAGTACCTTAGGTAGGCCTCGGTGACCATGGCTCTTGCACATCCCAACAGAGTTAAGTGTGAAAAGTGTACTCGTCTTCAGGCTGGACGCAGAGCTTAGCTTTCGCTTCTGCCTGCGTGCTGTCCTGAGTCCAGGCCTCAATCGTCAGCACACTGTGTATTAGCAGTGGAGTTCTCTTTCAGTCACTGAGGCCAGTCGACTTGCAAACAGAGTCTGCCCAGCACTGCTTTCGCGAGGCTCTTTGACGACTGGGACACTCTTCCTTGGCAACCCAGAAAGCAGTACTTTTCCCTTGCTATGAATGGGAAGAGTGCTTCCCAGGGACCTATTTCGCCTAGGGTTCCTCAGAAGCCAGAGGACGCTCTTCAGGCACACAGTGGTCATCATGCGAAATGGGTGCACGATCCACTGTCCTATGTGTCCCCAGGGGCAGAGCAGAGTTAAGGCACTCCATTTCAGAGTATGGTTTCGTGGATACAATGCACACCCAGCTCTGCTGATATGAAACACTGGATCTTACCTTGTGGCCTTAGGTCACCTTTCATTGGCCGGAGCTGAATTTGGAGTGCAGTAGGATGAGTTTCTAGAAGGGAATTGTCAGCACATTCTTGGCATTGAGAGAACGCAGCCTTGGCCCACAGCGAAACTCCTGCAGTGAAGAGAAGGTGGGCCGCTAGTGCTGTTCAGGCAGCTTTGAAGCCAAAAGCAAGTCGCTTGCAAAGCGGGAAAATGTGAACTTTCCCATCAGTGTCCCACTTTCAAGCTCGATGACAAAGCATGTTTATCTGATGATTCTGCCTAGCTACCTAGTACAAGGGAAAGACTGCCTCCATCTGCTAAGAAAGGTTTTCACGTGGGGACTGCTGTACATGCACAAGAGCATTCCCCCGCCGTGCAAAAGTTAGGCCTTGGTGAATCTGGATGGTCCCAGAAGTCCAGCATTGTCACAGGGAAAGCTGTCCGTTGTTTTCAGGCTGGAACTCAACATCTAGCTTCCGACTGCCGTAGGGAGACGTCCGTTGGGAGTTCACAGGTTTCATTTGTGAGGCACAGTGGCGTTTCTCAGAACCCAAATTCCTCCTTGGGGCACACCAGCATGGAATGTAAGGCTGCTTAGAACGGCGTTCCTGAGGCCATTTGAATGCTGTACAAACGAGCGCTGTCGAGCGATCCGGGCAGGGCTTTGCCATTACCGCTGCACATTCACAGCGTTAAAGCAAACGAACCCTTTTGCCTCCTGGGACTCAAAGGCAACAAAAGAGTTGGCGGCGTTCAGTGCCCCTTCACAGATGTTACAACGAATGTGAGTGCACAACGCGTCGTGAAATACATAACAGAGGAGTGGAAGCATTCCTTTAACACATGCTTCTTCGCTACTATGGCACACCTAAGCTTACAATGGGAGACATCTGGACTTTTACTTGATGCCTGGGGTGCCATTTCGTTGGCTGGTAATTTCCAGAGTGCTCCTGGAGGAGCTCCCAGCAAGGAACTGAGACAGCATGCCTCATACGAGTACACTCATAGTACTTTCGTGACGCCTTCAGGCAGCACAGAGAAGATGGGCAGCAGGAGTGTTTTTCAGGCAGCTTTCAAACCGCAACTGTCTCGCCTACCGCGGAGGAAAATAAGGTTTTGCCAGGGTAGCCTGCTTTCAACCATGAGCTCCTATAGTTACCCTCAGTCGTTTCTGACTCCCTCAAGGAAACACACGGAACCCACAGGGCCCTTCCAGGGAGATCCTTTGGCAACAGAGTCCTCTGCCTAGGCTGAACTGGGGACGTATTTCAGTACCTTAGGTAGGCCTCGGTGACCATGGCTCTTGCACATCCCAACAGAGTTAAGTGTGAAAAGTGTACTCGTCTTCAGGCTGGACGCAGAGCTTAGCTTTCGCTTCTGCCTGCGTGCTGTCCTGAGTCCAGGCCTCAATCGTCAGCACACTGTGTATTAGCAGTGGAGTTCTCTTTCAGTCACTGAGGCCAGTCGACTTGCAAACAGAGTCTGCCCAGCACTGCTTTCGCGAGGCTCTTTGACGACTGGGACACTCTTCCTTGGCAACCCAGAAAGCAGTACTTTTCCCTTGCTATGAATGGGAAGAGTGCTTCCCAGGGACCTATTTCGCCTAGGGTTCCTCAGAAGCCAGAGGACGCTCTTCAGGCACACAGTGGTCATCATGCGAAATGGGTGCACGATCCACTGTCCTATGTGTCCCCAGGGGCAGAGCAGAGTTAAGGCACTCCATTTCAGAGTATGGTTTCGTGGATACAATGCACACCCAGCTCTGCTGATATGAAACACTGGATCTTACCTTGTGGCCTTAGGTCACCTTTCATTGGCCGGAGCTGAATTTGGAGTGCAGTAGGATGAGTTTCTAGAAGGGAATTGTCAGCACATTCTTGGCATTGAGAGAACGCAGCCTTGGCCCACAGCGAAACTCCTGCAGTGAAGAGAAGGTGGGCCGCTAGTGCTGTTCAGGCAGCTTTGAAGCCAAAAGCAAGTCGCTTGCAAAGCGGGAAAATGTGAACTTTCCCATCAGTGTCCCACTTTCAAGCTCGATGACAAAGCATGTTTATCTGATGATTCTGCCTAGCTACCTAGTACAAGGGAAAGACTGCCTCCATCTGCTAAGAAAGGTTTTCACGTGGGGACTGCTGTACATGCACAAGAGCATTCCCCCGCCGTGCAAAAGTTAGGCCTTGGTGAATCTGGATGGTCCCAGAAGTCCAGCATTGTCACAGGGAAAGCTGTCCGTTGTTTTCAGGCTGGAACTCAACATCTAGCTTCCGACTGCCGTAGGGAGACGTCCGTTGGGAGTTCACAGGTTTCATTTGTGAGGCACAGTGGCGTTTCTCAGAACCCAAATTCCTCCTTGGGGCACACCAGCATGGAATGTAAGGCTGCTTAGAACGGCGTTCCTGAGGCCATTTGAATGCTGTACAAACGAGCGCTGTCGAGCGATCCGGGCAGGGCTTTGCCATTACCGCTGCACATTCACAGCGTTAAAGCAAACGAACCCTTTTGCCTCCTGGGACTCAAAGGCAACAAAAGAGTTGGCGGCGTTCAGTGCCCCTTCACAGATGTTACAACGAATGTGAGTGCACAACGCGTCGTGAAATACATAACAGAGGAGTGGAAGCATTCCTTTAACACATGCTTCTTCGCTACTATGGCACACCTAAGCTTACAATGGGAGACATCTGGACTTTTACTTGATGCCTGGGGTGCCATTTCGTTGGCTGGTAATTTCCAGAGTGCTCCTGGAGGAGCTCCCAGCAAGGAACTGAGACAGCATGCCTCATACGAGTACACTCATAGTACTTTCGTGACGCCTTCAGGCAGCAAAGAGAAGATGGGCAGCAGGAGTGTTTTTCAGGCAGCTTTCAAACCGCAACTGTCTCGCCTACCGCGGAGGAAAATAAGGTTTTGCCAGGGTAGCCTGCTTTCAACCATGAGCTCCTATAGTTACCCTCAGTCGTTTCTGACTCCCTCAAGGAAACACACGGAACCCACAGGGCCCTTCCAGGGAGATCCTTTGGCAACAGAGTCCTCTGCCTAGGCTGAACTGGGGACGTATTTCAGTACCTTAGGTAGGCCTCGGTGACCATGGCTCTTGCACATCCCAACAGAGTTAAGTGTGAAAAGTGTACTCGTCTTCAGGCTGGACGCAGAGCTTAGCTTTCGCTTCTGCCTGCGTGCTGTCCTGAGTCCAGGCCTCAATCGTCAGCACACTGTGTATTAGCAGTGGAGTTCTCTTTCAGTCACTGAGGCCAGTCGACTTGCAAACAGAGTCTGCCCAGCACTGCTTTCGCGAGGCTCTTTGACGACTGGGACACTCTTCCTTGGCAACCCAGAAAGCAGTACTTTTCCCTTGCTATGAATGGGAAGAGTGCTTCCCAGGGACCTATTTCGCCTAGGGTTCCTCAGAAGCCAGAGGACGCTCTTCAGGCACACAGTGGTCATCATGCGAAATGGGTGCACGATCCACTGTCCTATGTGTCCCCAGGGGCAGAGCAGAGTTAAGGCACTCCATTTCAGAGTATGGTTTCGTGGATACAATGCACACCCAGCTCTGCTGATATGAAACACTGGATCTTACCTTGTGGCCTTAGGTCACCTTTCATTGGCCGGAGCTGAATTTGGAGTGCAGTAGGATGAGTTTCTAGAAGGGAATTGTCAGCACATTCTTGGCATTGAGAGAACGCAGCCTTGGCCCACAGCGAAACTCCTGCAGTGAAGAGAAGGTGGGCCGCTAGTGCTGTTCAGGCAGCTTTGAAGCCAAAAGCAAGTCGCTTGCAAAGCGGGAAAATGTGAACTTTCCCATCAGTGTCCCACTTTCAAGCTCGATGACAAAGCATGTTTATCTGATGATTCTGCCTAGCTACCTAGTACAAGGGAAAGACTGCCTCCATCTGCTAAGAAAGGTTTTCACGTGGGGACTGCTGTACATGCACAAGAGCATTCCCCCGCCGTGCAAAAGTTAGGCCTTGGTGAATCTGGATGGTCCCAGAAGTCCAGCATTGTCACAGGGAAAGCTGTCCGTTGTTTTCAGGCTGGAACTCAACATCTAGCTTCCGACTGCCGTAGGGAGACGTCCGTTGGGAGTTCACAGGTTTCATTTGTGAGGCACAGTGGCGTTTCTCAGAACCCAAATTCCTCCTTGGGGCACACCAGCATGGAATGTAAGGCTGCTTAGAACGGCGTTCCTGAGGCCATTTGAATGCTGTACAAACGAGCGCTGTCGAGCGATCCGGGCAGGGCTTTGCCATTACCGCTGCACATTCACAGCGTTAAAGCAAACGAACCCTTTTGCCTCCTGGGACTCAAAGGCAACAAAAGAGTTGGCGGCGTTCAGTGCCCCTTCACAGATGTTACAACGAATGTGAGTGCACAACGCGTCGTGAAATACATAACAGAGGAGTGGAAGCATTCCTTTAACACATGCTTCTTCGCTACTATGGCACACCTAAGCTTACAATGGGAGACATCTGGACTTTTACTTGATGCCTGGGGTGCCATTTCGTTGGCTGGTAATTTCCAGAGTGCTCCTGGAGGAGCTCCCAGCAAGGAACTGAGACAGCATGCCTCATACGAGTACACTCATAGTACTTTCGTGACGCCTTCAGGCAGCAAAGAGAAGATGGGCAGCAGGAGTGTTTTTCAGGCAGCTTTCAAACCGCAACTGTCTCGCCTACCGCGGAGGAAAATAAGGTTTTGCCAGGGTAGCCTGCTTTCAACCATGAGCTCCTATAGTTACCCTCAGTCGTTTCTGACTCCCTCAAGGAAACACACGGAACCCACAGGGCCCTTCCAGGGAGATCCTTTGGCAACAGAGTCCTCTGCCTAGGCTGAACTGGGGACGTATTTCAGTACCTTAGGTAGGCCTCGGTGACCATGGCTCTTGCACATCCCAACAGAGTTAAGTGTGAAAAGTGTACTCGTCTTCAGGCTGGACGCAGAGCTTAGCTTTCGCTTCTGCCTGCGTGCTGTCCTGAGTCCAGGCCTCAATCGTCAGCACACTGTGTATTAGCAGTGGAGTTCTCTTTCAGTCACTGAGGCCAGTCGACTTGCAAACAGAGTCTGCCCAGCACTGCTTTCGCGAGGCTCTTTGACGACTGGGACACTCTTCCTTGGCAACCCAGAAAGCAGTACTTTTCCCTTGCTATGAATGGGAAGAGTGCTTCCCAGGGACCTATTTCGCCTAGGGTTCCTCAGAAGCCAGAGGACGCTCTTCAGGCACACAGTGGTCATCATGCGAAATGGGTGCACGATCCACTGTCCTATGTGTCCCCAGGGGCAGAGCAGAGTTAAGGCACTCCATTTCAGAGTATGGTTTCGTGGATACAATGCACACCCAGCTCTGCTGATATGAAACACTGGATCTTACCTTGTGGCCTTAGGTCACCTTTCATTGGCCGGAGCTGAATTTGGAGTGCAGTAGGATGAGTTTCTAGAAGGGAATTGTCAGCACATTCTTGGCATTGAGAGAACGCAGCCTTGGCCCACAGCGAAACTCCTGCAGTGAAGAGAAGGTGGGCCGCTAGTGCTGTTCAGGCAGCTTTGAAGCCAAAAGCAAGTCGCTTGCAAAGCGGGAAAATGTGAACTTTCCCATCAGTGTCCCACTTTCAAGCTCGATGACAAAGCATGTTTATCTGATGATTCTGCCTAGCTACCTAGTACAAGGGAAAGACCGCCTCCATCTGCTAAGAAAGGTTTTCACGTGGGGACTGCTGTACATGCACAAGAGCATTCCCCCGCCGTGCAAAAGTTAGGCCTTGGTGAATCTGGATGGTCCCAGAAGTCCAGCATTGTCACAGGGAAAGCTGTCCGTTGTTTTCAGGCTGGAACTCAACATCTAGCTTCCGACTGCCGTAGGGAGACGTCCGTTGGGAGTTCACAGGTTTCATTTGTGAGGCACAGTGGCGTTTCTCAGAACCCAAATTCCTCCTTGGGGCACACCAGCATGGAATGTAAGGCTGCTTAGAACGGCGTTCCTGAGGCCATTTGAATGCTGTACAAACGAGCGCTGTCGAGCGATCCGGGCAGGGCTTTGCCATTACCGCTGCACATTCACAGCGTTAAAGCAAACGAACCCTTTTGCCTCCTGGGACTCAAAGGCAACAAAAGAGTTGGCGGCGTTCAGTGCCCCTTCACAGATGTTACAACGAATGTGAGTGCACAACGCGTCGTGAAATACATAACAGAGGAGTGGAAGCATTCCTTTAACACATGCTTCTTCGCTACTATGGCACACCTAAGCTTACAATGGGAGACATCTGGACTTTTACTTGATGCCTGGGGTGCCATTTCGTTGGCTGGTAATTTCCAGAGTGCTCCTGGAGGAGCTCCCAGCAAGGAACTGAGACAGCATGCCTCATACGAGTACACTCATAGTACTTTCGTGACGCCTTCAGGCAGCAAAGAGAAGATGGGCAGCAGGAGTGTTTTTCAGGCAGCTTTCAAACCGCAACTGTCTCGCCTACCGCGGAGGAAAATAAGGTTTTGCCAGGGTAGCCTGCTTTCAACCATGAGCTCCTATAGTTACCCTCAGTCGTTTCTGACTCCCTCAAGGAAACACACGGAACCCACAGGGCCCTTCCAGGGAGATCCTTTGGCAACAGAGTCCTCTGCCTAGGCTGAACTGGGGACGTATTTCAGTACCTTAGGTAGGCCTCGGTGACCATGGCTCTTGCACATCCCAACAGAGTTAAGTGTGAAAAGTGTACTCGTCTTCAGGCTGGACGCAGAGCTTAGCTTTCGCTTCTGCCTGCGTGCTGTCCTGAGTCCACGCCTCAATCGTCAGCACACTGTGTATTAGCAGTGGAGTTCTCTTTCAGTCACTGAGGCCAGTCGACTTGCAAACAGAGTCTGCCCAGCACTGCTTTCGCGAGGCTCTTTGACGACTGGGACACTCTTCCTTGGCAACCCAGAAAGCAGTACTTTTCCCTTGCTATGAATGGGAAGAGTGCTTCCCAGGGACCTATTTCGCCTAGGGTTCCTCAGAAGCCAGAGGACGCTCTTCAGGCACACAGTGGTCATCATGCGAAATGGGTGCACGATCCACTGTCCTATGTGTCCCCAGGGGCAGAGCAGAGTTAAGGCACTCCATTTCAGAGTATGGTTTCGTGGATACAATGCACACCCAGCTCTGCTGATATGAAACACTGGATCTTACCTTGTGGCCTTAGGTCACCTTTCATTGGCCGGAGCTGAATTTGGAGTGCAGTAGGATGAGTTTCTAGAAGGGAATTGTCAGCACATTCTTGGCATTGAGAGAACGCAGCCTTGGCCCACAGCGAAACTCCTGCAGTGAAGAGAAGGTGGGCCGCTAGTGCTGTTCAGGCAGCTTTGAAGCCAAAAGCAAGTCGCTTGCAAAGCGGGAAAATGTGAACTTTCCCATCAGTGTCCCACTTTCAAGCTCGATGACAAAGCATGTTTATCTGATGATTCTGCCTAGCTACCTAGTACAAGGGAAAGACCGCCTCCATCTGCTAAGAAAGGTTTTCACGTGGGGACTGCTGTACATGCACAAGAGCATTCCCCCGCCGTGCAAAAGTTAGGCCTTGGTGAATCTGGATGGTCCCAGAAGTCCAGCATTGTCACAGGGAAAGCTGTCCGTTGTTTTCAGGCTGGAACTCAACATCTAGCTTCCGACTGCCGTAGGGAGACGTCCGTTGGGAGTTCACAGGTTTCATTTGTGAGGCACAGTGGCGTTTCTCAGAACCCAAATTCCTCCTTGGGGCACACCAGCATGGAATGTAAGGCTGCTTAGAACGGCGTTCCTGAGGCCATTTGAATGCTGTACAAACGAGCGCTGTCGAGCGATCCGGGCAGGGCTTTGCCATTACCGCTGCACATTCACAGCGTTAAAGCAAACGAACCCTTTTGCCTCCTGGGACTCAAAGGCAACAAAAGAGTTGGCGGCGTTCAGTGCCCCTTCACAGATGTTACAACGAATGTGAGTGCACAACGCGTCGTGAAATACATAACAGAGGAGTGGAAGCATTCCTTTAACACATGCTTCTTCGCTACTATGGCACACCTAAGCTTACAATGGGAGACATCTGGACTTTTACTTGATGCCTGGGGTGCCATTTCGTTGGCTGGTAATTTCCAGAGTGCTCCTGGAGGAGCTCCCAGCAAGGAACTGAGACAGCATGCCTCATACGAGTACACTCATAGTACTTTCGTGACGCCTTCAGGCAGCAAAGAGAAGATGGGCAGCAGGAGTGTTTTTCAGGCAGCTTTCAAACCGCAACTGTCTCGCCTACCGCGGAGGAAAATAAGGTTTTGCCAGGGTAGCCTGCTTTCAACCATGAGCTCCTATAGTTACCCTCAGTCGTTTCTGACTCCCTCAAGGAAACACACGGAACCCACAGGGCCCTTCCAGGGAGATCCTTTGGCAACAGAGTCCTCTGCCTAGGCTGAACTGGGGACGTATTTCAGTACCTTAGGTAGGCCTCGGTGACCATGGCTCTTGCACATCCCAACAGAGTTAAGTGTGAAAAGTGTACTCGTCTTCAGGCTGGACGCAGAGCTTAGCTTTCGCTTCTGCCTGCGTGCTGTCCTGAGTCCAGGCCTCAATCGTCAGCACACTGTGTATTAGCAGTGGAGTTCTCTTTCAGTCACTGAGGCCAGTCGACTTGCAAACAGAGTCTGCCCAGCACTGCTTTCGCGAGGCTCTTTGACGACTGGGACACTCTTCCTTGGCAACCCAGAAAGCAGTACTTTTCCCTTGCTATGAATGGGAAGAGTGCTTCCCAGGGACCTATTTCGCCTAGGGTTCCTCAGAAGCCAGAGGACGCTCTTCAGGCACACAGTGGTCATCATGCGAAATGGGTGCACGATCCACTGTCCTATGTGTCCCCAGGGGCAGAGCAGAGTTAAGGCACTCCATTTCAGAGTATGGTTTCGTGGATACAATGCACACCCAGCTCTGCTGATATGAAACACTGGATCTTACCTTGTGGCCTTAGGTCACCTTTCATTGGCCGGAGCTGAATTTGGAGTGCAGTAGGATGAGTTTCTAGAAGGGAATTGTCAGCACATTCTTGGCATTGAGAGAACGCAGCCTTGGCCCACAGCGAAACTCCTGCAGTGAAGAGAAGGTGGGCCGCTAGTGCTGTTCAGGCAGCTTTGAAGCCAAAAGCAAGTCGCTTGCAAAGCGGGAAAATGTGAACTTTCCCATCAGTGTCCCACTTTCAAGCTCGATGACAAAGCATGTTTATCTGATGATTCTGCCTAGCTACCTAGTACAAGGGAAAGACCGCCTCCATCTGCTAAGAAAGGTTTTCACGTGGGGACTGCTGTACATGCACAAGAGCATTCCCCCGCCGTGCAAAAGTTAGGCCTTGGTGAATCTGGATGGTCCCAGAAGTCCAGCATTGTCACAGGGAAAGCTGTCCGTTGTTTTCAGGCTGGAACTCAACATCTAGCTTCCGACTGCCGTAGGGAGACGTCCGTTGGGAGTTCACAGGTTTCATTTGTGAGGCACAGTGGCGTTTCTCAGAACCCAAATTCCTCCTTGGGGCACACCAGCATGGAATGTAAGGCTGCTTAGAACGGCGTTCCTGAGGCCATTTGAATGCTGTACAAACGAGCGCTGTCGAGCGATCCGGGCAGGGCTTTGCCATTACCGCTGCACATTCACAGCGTTAAAGCAAACGAACCCTTTTGCCTCCTGGGACTCAAAGGCAACAAAAGAGTTGGCGGCGTTCAGTGCCCCTTCACAGATGTTACAACGAATGTGAGTGCACAACGCGTCGTGAAATACATAACAGAGGAGTGGAAGCATTCCTTTAACACATGCTTCTTCGCTACTATGGCACACCTAAGCTTACAATGGGAGACATCTGGACTTTTACTTGATGCCTGGGGTGCCATTTCGTTGGCTGGTAATTTCCAGAGTGCTCCTGGAGGAGCTCCCAGCAAGGAACTGAGACAGCATGCCTCATACGAGTACACTCATAGTACTTTCGTGACGCCTTCAGGCAGCAAAGAGAAGATGGGCAGCAGGAGTGTTTTTCAGGCAGCTTTCAAACCGCAACTGTCTCGCCTACCGCGGAGGAAAATAAGGTTTTGCCAGGGTAGCCTGCTTTCAACCATGAGCTCCTATAGTTACCCTCAGTCGTTTCTGACTCCCTCAAGGAAACACACGGAACCCACAGGGCCCTTCCAGGGAGATCCTTTGGCAACAGAGTCCTCTGCCTAGGCTGAACTGGGGACGTATTTCAGTACCTTAGGTAGGCCTCGGTGACCATGGCTCTTGCACATCCCAACAGAGTTAAGTGTGAAAAGTGTACTCGTCTTCAGGCTGGACGCAGAGCTTAGCTTTCGCTTCTGCCTGCGTGCTGTCCTGAGTCCAGGCCTCAATCGTCAGCACACTGTGTATTAGCAGTGGAGTTCTCTTTCAGTCACTGAGGCCAGTCGACTTGCAAACAGAGTCTGCCCAGCACTGCTTTCGCGAGGCTCTTTGACGACTGGGACACTCTTCCTTGGCAACCCAGAAAGCAGTACTTTTCCCTTGCTATGAATGGGAAGAGTGCTTCCCAGGGACCTATTTCGCCTAGGGTTCCTCAGAAGCCAGAGGACGCTCTTCAGGCACACAGTGGTCATCATGCGAAATGGGTGCACGATCCACTGTCCTATGTGTCCCCAGGGGCAGAGCAGAGTTAAGGCACTCCATTTCAGAGTATGGTTTCGTGGATACAATGCACACCCAGCTCTGCTGATATGAAACACTGGATCTTACCTTGTGGCCTTAGGTCACCTTTCATTGGCCGGAGCTGAATTTGGAGTGCAGTAGGATGAGTTTCTAGAAGGGAATTGTCAGCACATTCTTGGCATTGAGAGAACGCAGCCTTGGCCCACAGCGAAACTCCTGCAGTGAAGAGAAGGTGGGCCGCTAGTGCTGTTCAGGCAGCTTTGAAGCCAAAAGCAAGTCGCTTGCAAAGCGGGAAAATGTGAACTTTCCCATCAGTGTCCCACTTTCAAGCTCGATGACAAAGCATGTTTATCTGATGATTCTGCCTAGCTACCTAGTACAAGGGAAAGACCGCCTCCATCTGCTAAGAAAGGTTTTCACGTGGGGACTGCTGTACATGCACAAGAGCATTCCCCCGCCGTGCAAAAGTTAGGCCTTGGTGAATCTGGATGGTCCCAGAAGTCCAGCATTGTCACAGGGAAAGCTGTCCGTTGTTTTCAGGCTGGAACTCAACATCTAGCTTCCGACTGCCGTAGGGAGACGTCCGTTGGGAGTTCACAGGTTTCATTTGTGAGGCACAGTGGCGTTTCTCAGAACCCAAATTCCTCCTTGGGGCACACCAGCATGGAATGTAAGGCTGCTTAGAACGGCGTTCCTGAGGCCATTTGAATGCTGTACAAACGAGCGCTGTCGAGCGATCCGGGCAGGGCTTTGCCATTACCGCTGCACATTCACAGCGTTAAAGCAAACGAACCCTTTTGCCTCCTGGGACTCAAAGGCAACAAAAGAGTTGGCGGCGTTCAGTGCCCCTTCACAGATGTTACAACGAATGTGAGTGCACAACGCGTCGTGAAATACATAACAGAGGAGTGGAAGCATTCCTTTAACACATGCTTCTTCGCTACTATGGCACACCTAAGCTTACAATGGGAGACATCTGGACTTTTACTTGATGCCTGGGGTGCCATTTCTTTGGCTGGTAATTTCCAGAGTGCTCCTGGAGGAGCTCCCAGCAAGGAACTGAGACAGCATGCCTCATACGAGTACACTCATAGTACTTTCGTGACGCCTTCAGGCAGCACAGAGAAGATGGGCAGCAGGAGTGTTTTTCAGGCAGCTTTCAAACCGCAACTGTCTCGCCTACCGCGGAGGAAAATAAGGTTTTGCCAGGGTAGCCTGCTTTCAACCATGAGCTCCTATAGTTACCCTCAGTCGTTTCTGACTCCCTCAAGGAAACACACGGAACCCACAGGGCCCTTCCATGGAGATCCTTTGGCAACAGAGTCCTCTGCCTAGGCTGAACTGGGGACGTATTTCAGTACCTTAGGTAGGCCTCGGTGACCATGGCTCTTGCACATCCCAACAGAGTTAAGTGTGAAAAGTGTACTCGTCTTCAGGCTGGACGCAGAGCTTAGCTTTCGCTTCTGCCTGCGTGCTGTCCTGAGTCCAGGCCTCAATCGTCAGCACACTGTGTATTAGCAGTGGAGTTCTCTTTCAGTCACTGAGGCCAGTCGACTTGCAAACAGAGTCTGCCCAGCACTGCTTTCGCGAGGCTCTTTGACGACTGGGACACTCTTCCTTGGCAACCCAGAAAGCAGTACTTTTCCCTTGCTATGAATGGGAAGAGTGCTTCCCAGGGACCTATTTCGCCTAGGGTTCCTCAGAAGCCAGAGGACGCTCTTCAGGCACACAGTGGTCATCATGCGAAATGGGTGCACGATCCACTGTCCTATGTGTCCCCAGGGGCAGAGCAGAGTTAAGGCACTCCATTTCAGAGTATGGTTTCGTGGATACAATGCACACCCAGCTCTGCTGATATGAAACACTGGATCTTACCTTGTGGCCTTAGGTCACCTTTCATTGGCCGGAGCTGAATTTGGAGTGCAGTAGGATGAGTTTCTAGAAGGGAATTGTCAGCACATTCTTGGCATTGAGAGAACGCAGCCTTGGCCCACAGCGAAACTCCTGCAGTGAAGAGAAGGTGGGCCGCTAGTGCTGTTCAGGCAGCTTTGAAGCCAAAAGCAAGTTGCTTGCAAAGCGGGAAAATGTGAACTTTCCCATCAGTGTCCCACTTTCAAGCTCGATGACAAAGCATGTTTATCTGATGATTCTGCCTAGCTACCTAGTACAAGGGAAAGACCGCCTCCATCTGCTAAGAAAGGTTTTCACGTGGGGACTGCTGTACATGCACAAGAGCATTCCCCCGCCGTGCAAAAGTTAGGCCTTGGTGAATCTGGATGGTCCCAGAAGTCCAGCATTGTCACAGGGAAAGCTGTCCGTTGTTTTCAGGCTGGAACTCAACATCTAGCTTCCGACTGCCGTAGGGAGACGTCCGTTGGGAGTTCACAGGTTTCATTTGTGAGGCACAGTGGCGTTTCTCAGAACCCAAATTCCTCCTTGGGGCACACCAGCATGGAATGTAAGGCTGCTTAGAACGGCGTTCCTGAGGCCATTTGAATGCTGTACAAACGAGCGCTGTCGAGCGATCCGGGCAGGGCTTTGCCATTACCGCTGCACATTCACAGCGTTAAAGCAAACGAACCCTTTTGCCTCCTGGGACTCAAAGGCAACAAAAGAGTTGGCGGCGTTCAGTGCCCCTTCACAGATGTTACAACGAATGTGAGTGCACAACGCGTCGTGAAATACATAACAGAGGAGTGGAAGCATTCCTTTAACACATGCTTCTTCGCTACTATGGCACACCTAAGCTTACAATGGGAGACATCTGGACTTTTACTTGATGCCTGGGGTGCCATTTCTTTGGCTGGTAATTTCCAGAGTGCTCCTGGAGGAGCTCCCAGCAAGGAACTGAGACAGCATGCCTCATACGAGTACACTCATAGTACTTTCGTGACGCCTTCAGGCAGCACAGAGAAGATGGGCAGCAGGAGTGTTTTTCAGGCAGCTTTCAAACCGCAACTGTCTCGCCTACCGCGGAGGAAAATAAGGTTTTGCCAGGGTAGCCTGCTTTCAACCATGAGCTCCTATAGTTACCCTCAGTCGTTTCTGACTCCCTCAAGGAAACACACGGAACCCACAGGGCCCTTCCATGGAGATCCTTTGGCAACAGAGTCCTCTGCCTAGGCTGAACTGGGGACGTATTTCAGTACCTTAGGTAGGCCTCGGTGACCATGGCTCTTGCACATCCCAACAGAGTTAAGTGTGAAAAGTGTACTCGTCTTCAGGCTGGACGCAGAGCTTAGCTTTCGCTTCTGCCTGCGTGCTGTCCTGAGTCCAGGCCTCAATCGTCAGCACACTGTGTATTAGCAGTGGAGTTCTCTTTCAGTCACTGAGGCCAGTCGACTTGCAAACAGAGTCTGCCCAGCACTGCTTTCGCGAGGCTCTTTGACGACTGGGACACTCTTCCTTGGCAACCCAGAAAGCAGTACTTTTCCCTTGCTATGAATGGGAAGAGTGCTTCCCAGGGACCTATTTCGCCTAGGGTTCCTCAGAAGCCAGAGGACGCTCTTCAGGCACACAGTGGTCATCATGCGAAATGGGTGCACGATCCACTGTCCTATGTGTCCCCAGGGGCATAGCAGAGTTAAGGCACTCCATTTCAGAGTATGGTTTCGTGGATACAATGCACACCCAGCTCTGCTGATATGAAACACTGGATCTTACCTTGTGGCCTTAGGTCACCTTTCATTGGCCGGAGCTGAATTTGGAGTGCAGTAGGATGAGTTTCTAGAAGGGAATTGTCAGCACATTCTTGGCATTGAGAGAACGCAGCCTTGGCCCACAGCGAAACTCCTGCAGTGAAGAGAAGGTGGGCCGCTAGTGCTGTTCAGGCAGCTTTGAAGCCAAAAGCAAGTCGCTTGCAAAGCGGGAAAATGTGAACTTTCCCATCAGTGTCCCACTTTCAAGCTCGATGACAAAGCATGTTTATCTGATGATTCTGCCTAGCTACCTAGTACAAGGGAAAGACCGCCTCCATCTGCTAAGAAAGGTTTTCACGTGGGGACTGCTGTACATGCACAAGAGCATTCCCCCGCCGTGCAAAAGTTAGGCCTTGGTGAATCTGGATGGTCCCAGAAGTCCAGCATTGTCACAGGGAAAGCTGTCCGTTGTTTTCAGGCTGGAACTCAACATCTAGCTTCCGACTGCCGTAGGGAGACGTCCGTTGGGAGTTCACAGGTTTCATTTGTGAGGCACAGTGGCGTTTCTCAGAACCCAAATTCCTCCTTGGGGCACACCAGCATGGAATGTAAGGCTGCTTAGAACGGCGTTCCTGAGGCCATTTGAATGCTGTACAAACGAGCGCTGTCGAGCGATCCGGGCAGGGCTTTGCCATTACCGCTGCACATTCACAGCGTTAAAGCAAACGAACCCTTTTGCCTCCTGGGACTCAAAGGCAACAAAAGAGTTGGCGGCGTTCAGTGCCCCTTCACAGATGTTACAACGAATGTGAGTGCACAACGCGTCGTGAAATACATAACAGAGGAGTGGAAGCATTCCTTTAACACATGCTTCTTCGCTACTATGGCACACCTAAGCTTACAATGGGAGACATCTGGACTTTTACTTGATGCCTGGGGTGCCATTTCTTTGGCTGGTAATTTCCAGAGTGCTCCTGGAGGAGCTCCCAGCAAGGAACTGAGACAGCATGCCTCATACGAGTACACTCATAGTACTTTCGTGACGCCTTCAGGCAGCAAAGAGAAGATGGGCAGCAGGAGTGTTTTTCAGGCAGCTTTCAAACCGCAACTGTCTCGCCTACCGCGGAGGAAAATAAGGTTTTGCCAGGGTAGCCTGCTTTCAACCATGAGCTCCTATAGTTACCCTCAGTCGTTTCTGACTCCCTCAAGGAAACACACGGAACCCACAGGGCCCTTCCATGGAGATCCTTTGGCAACAGAGTCCTCTGCCTAGGCTGAACTGGGGACGTATTTCAGTACCTTAGGTAGGCCTCGGTGACCATGGCTCTTGCACATCCCAACAGAGTTAAGTGTGAAAAGTGTACTCGTCTTCAGGCTGGACGCAGAGCTTAGCTTTCGCTTCTGCCTGCGTGCTGTCCTGAGTCCAGGCCTCAATCGTCAGCACACTGTGTATTAGCAGTGGAGTTCTCTTTCAGTCACTGAGGCCAGTCGACTTGCAAACAGAGTCTGCCCAGCACTGCTTTCGCGAGGCTCTTTGACGACTGGGACACTCTTCCTTGGCAACCCAGAAAGCAGTACTTTTCCCTTGCTATGAATGGGAAGAGTGCTTCCCAGGGACCTATTTCGCCTAGGGTTCCTCAGAAGCCAGAGGACGCTCTTCAGGCACACAGTGGTCATCATGCGAAATGGGTGCACGATCCACTGTCCTATGTGTCCCCAGGGGCAGAGCAGAGTTAAGGCACTCCATTTCAGAGTATGGTTTCGTGGATACAATGCACACCCAGCTCTGCTGATATGAAACACTGGATCTTACCTTGTGGCCTTAGGTCACCTTTCATTGGCCGGAGCTGAATTTGGAGTGCAGTAGGATGAGTTTCTAGAAGGGAATTGTCAGCACATTCTTGGCATTGAGAGAACGCAGCCTTGGCCCACAGCGAAACTCCTGCAGTGAAGAGAAGGTGGGCCGCTAGTGCTGTTCAGGCAGCTTTGAAGCCAAAAGCAAGTCGCTTGCAAAGCGGGAAAATGTGAACTTTCCCATCAGTGTCCCACTTTCAAGCTCGATGACAAAGCATGTTTATCTGATGATTCTGCCTAGCTACCTAGTACAAGGGAAAGACCGCCTCCATCTGCTAAGAAAGGTTTTCACGTGGGGACTGCTGTACATGCACAAGAGCATTCCCCCGCCGTGCAAAAGTTAGGCCTTGGTGAATCTGGATGGTCCCAGAAGTCCAGCATTGTCACAGGGAAAGCTGTCCGTTGTTTTCAGGCTGGAACTCAACATCTAGCTTCCGACTGCCGTAGGGAGACGTCCGTTGGGGGAGTTCACAGGTTTCATTTGTGAGGCACAGTGGCGTTTCTCAGAACCCAAATTCCTCCTTGGGGCACACCAGCATGGAATGTAAGGCTGCTTAGAACGGCGTTCCTGAGGCCATTTGAATGCTGTACAAACGAGCGCTGTCGAGCGATCCGGGCAGGGCTTTGCCATTACCGCTGCACATTCACAGCGTTAGAGCAAACGAACCCTTTTGCCTCCTGGGACTCAAAGGCAACAAAAGAGTTGGCGGCGTTCAGTGCCCCTTCACAGATGTTACAACGAATGTGAGTGCACAACGCGTCGTGAAATACATAACAGAGGAGTGGAAGCATTCCTTTAACACATGCTTCTTCGCTACTATGGCACACCTAAGCTTACAATGGGAGACATCTGGACTTTTACTTGATGCCTGGGGTGCCATTTCTTTGGCTGGTAATTTCCAGAGTGCTCCTGGAGGAGCTCCCAGCAAGGAACTGAGACAGCATGCCTCATACGAGTACACTCATAGTACTTTCGTGACGCCTTCAGGCAGCAAAGAGAAGATGGGCAGCAGGAGTGTTTTTCAGGCAGCTTTCAAACCGCAACTGTCTCGCCTACCGCGGAGGAAAATAAGGTTTTGCCAGGGTAGCCTGCTTTCAACCATGAGCTCCTATAGTTACCCTCAGTCGTTTCTGACTCCCTCAAGGAAACACACGGAACCCACAGGGCCCTTCCATGGAGATCCTTTGGCAACAGAGTCCTCTGCCTAGGCTGAACTGGGGACGTATTTCAGTACCTTAGGTAGGCCTCGGTGACCATGGCTCTTGCACATCCCAACAGAGTTAAGTGTGAAAAGTGTACTCGTCTTCAGGCTGGACGCAGAGCTTAGCTTTCGCTTCTGCCTGCGTGCTGTCCTGAGTCCAGGCCTCAATCGTCAGCACACTGTGTATTAGCAGTGGAGTTCTCTTTCAGTCACTGAGGCCAGTCGACTTGCAAACAGAGTCTGCCCAGCACTGCTTTCGCGAGGCTCTTTGACGACTGGGACACTCTTCCTTGGCAACCCAGAAAGCAGTACTTTTCCCTTGCTATGAATGGGAAGAGTGCTTCCCAGGGACCTATTTCGCCTAGGGTTCCTCAGAAGCCAGAGGACGCTCTTCAGGCACACAGTGGTCATCATGCGAAATGGGTGCACGATCCACTGTCCTATGTGTCCCCAGGGGCAGAGCAGAGTTAAGGCACTCCATTTCAGAGTATGGTTTCATGGATACAATGCACACCCAGCTCTGCTGATATGAAACACTGGATCTTACCTTGTGGCCTTAGGTCACCTTTCATTGGCCGGAGCTGAATTTGGAGTGCAGTAGGATGAGTTTCTAGAAGGGAATTGTCAGCACATTCTTGGCATTGAGAGAACGCAGCCTTGGCCCACAGCGAAACTCCTGCAGTGAAGAGAAGGTGGGCCGCTAGTGCTGTTCAGGCAGCTTTGAAGCCAAAAGCAAGTCGCTTGCAAAGCGGGAAAATGTGAACTTTCCCATCAGTGTCCCACTTTCAAGCTCGATGACAAAGCATGTTTATCTGATGATTCTGCCTAGCTACCTAGTACAAGGGAAAGACCGCCTCCATCTGCTAAGAAAGGTTTTCACGTGGGGACTGCTGTACATGCACAAGAGCATTCCCCCGCCGTGCAAAAGTTAGGCCTTGGTGAATCTGGATGGTCCCAGAAGTCCAGCATTGTCACAGGGAAAGCTGTCCGTTGTTTTCAGGCTGGAACTCAACATCTAGCTTCCGACTGCCGTAGGGAGACGTCCGTTGGGGGAGTTCACAGGTTTCATTTGTGAGGCACAGTGGCGTTTCTCAGAACCCAAATTCCTCCTTGGGGCACACCAGCATGGAATGTAAGGCTGCTTAGAACGGCGTTCCTGAGGCCATTTGAATGCTGTACAAACGAGCGCTGTCGAGCGATCCGGGCAGGGCTTTGCCATTACCGCTGCACATTCACAGCGTTAGAGCAAACGAACCCTTTTGCCTCCTGGGACTCAAAGGCAACAAAAGAGTTGGCGGCGTTCAGTGCCCCTTCACAGATGTTACAACGAATGTGAGTGCACAACGCGTCGTGAAATACATAACAGAGGAGTGGAAGCATTCCTTTAACACATGCTTCTTCGCTACTATGGCACACCTAAGCTTACAATGGGAGACATCTGGACTTTTACTTGATGCCTGGGGTGCCATTTCTTTGGCTGGTAATTTCCAGAGTGCTCCTGGAGGAGCTCCCAGCAAGGAACTGAGACAGCATGCCTCATACGAGTACACTCATAGTACTTTCGTGACGCCTTCAGGCAGCAAAGAGAAGATGGGCAGCAGGAGTGTTTTTCAGGCAGCTTTCAAACCGCAACTGTCTCGCCTACCGCGGAGGAAAATAAGGTTTTGCCAGGGTAGCCTGCTTTCAACCATGAGCTCCTATAGTTACCCTCAGTCGTTTCTGACTCCCTCAAGGAAACACACGGAACCCACAGGGCCCTTCCATGGAGATCCTTTGGCAACAGAGTCCTCTGCCTAGGCTGAACTGGGGACGTATTTCAGTACCTTAGGTAGGCCTCGGTGACCATGGCTCTTGCACATCCCAACAGAGTTAAGTGTGAAAAGTGTACTCGTCTTCAGGCTGGACGCAGAGCTTAGCTTTCGCTTCTGCCTGCGTGCTGTCCTGAGTCCAGGCCTCAATCGTCAGCACACTGTGTATTAGCAGTGGAGTTCTCTTTCAGTCACTGAGGCCAGTCGACTTGCAAACAGAGTCTGCCCAGCACTGCTTTCGCGAGGCTCTTTGACGACTGGGACACTCTTCCTTGGCAACCCAGAAAGCAGTACTTTTCCCTTGCTATGAATGGGAAGAGTGCTTCCCAGGGACCTATTTCGCCTAGGGTTCCTCAGAAGCCAGAGGACGCTCTTCAGGCACACAGTGGTCATCATGCGAAATGGGTGCACGATCCACTGTCCTATGTGTCCCCAGGGGCATAGCAGAGTTAAGGCACTCCATTTCAGAGTATGGTTTCGTGGATACAATGCACACCCAGCTCTGCTGATATGAAACACTGGATCTTACCTTGTGGCCTTAGGTCACCTTTCATTGGCCGGAGCTGAATTTGGAGTGCAGTAGGATGAGTTTCTAGAAGGGAATTGTCAGCACATTCTTGGCATTGAGAGAACGCAGCCTTGGCCCACAGCGAAACTCCTGCAGTGAAGAGAAGGTGGGCCGCTAGTGCTGTTCAGGCAGCTTTGAAGCCAAAAGCAAGTCGCTTGCAAAGCGGGAAAATGTGAACTTTCCCATCAGTGTCCCACTTTCAAGCTCGATGACAAAGCATGTTTATCTGATGATTCTGCCTAGCTACCTAGTACAAGGGAAAGACCGCCTCCATCTGCTAAGAAAGGTTTTCACGTGGGGACTGCTGTACATGCACAAGAGCATTCCCCCGCCGTGCAAAAGTTAGGCCTTGGTGAATCTGGATGGTCCCAGAAGTCCAGCATTGTCACAGGGAAAGCTGTCCGTTGTTTTCAGGCTGGAACTCAACATCTAGCTTCCGACTGCCGTAGGGAGACGTCCGTTGGGGGAGTTCACAGGTTTCATTTGTGAGGCACAGTGGCGTTTCTCAGAACCCAAATTCCTCCTTGGGGCACACCAGCATGGAATGTAAGGCTGCTTAGAACGGCGTTCCTGAGGCCATTTGAATGCTGTACAAACGAGCGCTGTCGAGCGATCCGGGCAGGGCTTTGCCATTACCGCTGCACATTCACAGCGTTAAAGCAAACGAACCCTTTTGCCTCCTGGGACTCAAAGGCAACAAAAGAGTTGGCGGCGTTCAGTGCCCCTTCACAGATGTTACAACGAATGTGAGTGCACAACGCGTCGTGAAATACATAACAGAGGAGTGGAAGCATTCCTTTAACACATGCTTCTTCGCTACTATGGCACACCTAAGCTTACAATGGGAGACATCTGGACTTTTACTTGATGCCTGGGGTGCCATTTCTTTGGCTGGTAATTTCCAGAGTGCTCCTGGAGGAGCTCCCAGCAAGGAACTGAGACAGCATGCCTCATACGAGTACACTCATAGTACTTTCGTGACGCCTTCAGGCAGCAAAGAGAAGATGGGCAGCAGGAGTGTTTTTCAGGCAGCTTTCAAACCGCAACTGTCTCGCCTACCGCGGAGGAAAATAAGGTTTTGCCAGGGTAGCCTGCTTTCAACCATGAGCTCCTATAGTTACCCTCAGTCGTTTCTGACTCCCTCAAGGAAACACACGGAACCCACAGGGCCCTTCCATGGAGATCCTTTGGCAACAGAGTCCTCTGCCTAGGCTGAACTGGGGACGTATTTCAGTACCTTAGGTAGGCCTCGGTGACCATGGCTCTTGCACATCCCAACAGAGTTAAGTGTGAAAAGTGTACTCGTCTTCAGGCTGGACGCAGAGCTTAGCTTTCGCTTCTGCCTGCGTGCTGTCCTGAGTCCAGGCCTCAATCGTCAGCACACTGTGTATTAGCAGTGGAGTTCTCTTTCAGTCACTGAGGCCAGTCGACTTGCAAACAGAGTCTGCCCAGCACTGCTTTCGCGAGGCTCTTTGACGACTGGGACACTCTTCCTTGGCAACCCAGAAAGCAGTACTTTTCCCTTGCTATGAATGGGAAGAGTGCTTCCCAGGGACCTATTTCGCCTAGGGTTCCTCAGAAGCCAGAGGACGCTCTTCAGGCACACAGTGGTCATCATGCGAAATGGGTGCACGATCCACTGTCCTATGTGTCCCCAGGGGCATAGCAGAGTTAAGGCACTCCATTTCAGAGTATGGTTTCGTGGATACAATGCACACCCAGCTCTGCTGATATGAAACACTGGATCTTACCTTGTGGCCTTAGGTCACCTTTCATTGGCCGGAGCTGAATTTGGAGTGCAGTAGGATGAGTTTCTAGAAGGGAATTGTCAGCACATTCTTGGCATTGAGAGAACGCAGCCTTGGCCCACAGCGAAACTCCTGCAGTGAAGAGAAGGTGGGCCGCTAGTGCTGTTCAGGCAGCTTTGAAGCCAAAAGCAAGTCGCTTGCAAAGCGGGAAAATGTGAACTTTCCCATCAGTGTCCCACTTTCAAGCTCGATGACAAAGCATGTTTATCTGATGATTCTGCCTAGCTACCTAGTACAAGGGAAAGACCGCCTCCATCTGCTAAGAAAGGTTTTCACGTGGGGACTGCTGTACATGCACAAGAGCATTCCCCCGCCGTGCAAAAGTTAGGCCTTGGTGAATCTGGATGGTCCCAGAAGTCCAGCATTGTCACAGGGAAAGCTGTCCGTTGTTTTCAGGCTGGAACTCAACATCTAGCTTCCGACTGCCGTAGGGAGACGTCCGTTGGGGGAGTTCACAGGTTTCATTTGTGAGGCACAGTGGCGTTTCTCAGAACCCAAATTCCTCCTTGGGGCACACCAGCATGGAATGTAAGGCTGCTTAGAACGGCGTTCCTGAGGCCATTTGAATGCTGTACAAACGAGCGCTGTCGAGCGATCCGGGCAGGGCTTTGCCATTACCGCTGCACATTCACAGCGTTAAAGCAAACGAACCCTTTTGCCTCCTGGGACTCAAAGGCAACAAAAGAGTTGGCGGCGTTCAGTGCCCCTTCACAGATGTTACAACGAATGTGAGTGCACAACGCGTCGTGAAATACATAACAGAGGAGTGGAAGCATTCCTTTAACACATGCTTCTTCGCTACTATGGCACACCTAAGCTTACAATGGGAGACATCTGGACTTTTACTTGATGCCTGGGGTGCCATTTCTTTGGCTGGTAATTTCCAGAGTGCTCCTGGAGGAGCTCCCAGCAAGGAACTGAGACAGCATGCCTCATACGCGTACACTCATAGTACTTTCGTGACGCCTTCAGGCAGCAAAGAGAAGATGGGCAGCAGGAGTGTTTTTCAGGCAGCTTTCAAACCGCAACTGTCTCGCCTACCGCGGAGGAAAATAAGGTTTTGCCAGGGTAGCCTGCTTTCAACCATGAGCTCCTATAGTTACCCTCAGTCGTTTCTGACTCCCTCAAGGAAACACACGGAACCCACAGGGCCCTTCCATGGAGATCCTTTGGCAACAGAGTCCTCTGCCTAGGCTGAACTGGGGACGTATTTCAGTACCTTAGGTAGGCCTCGGTGACCATGGCTCTTGCACATCCCAACAGAGTTAAGTGTGAAAAGTGTACTCGTCTTCAGGCTGGACGCAGAGCTTAGCTTTCGCTTCTGCCTGCGTGCTGTCCTGAGTCCAGGCCTCAATCGTCAGCACACTGTGTATTAGCAGTGGAGTTCTCTTTCAGTCACTGAGGCCAGTCGACTTGCAAACAGAGTCTGCCCAGCACTGCTTTCGCGAGGCTCTTTGACGACTGGGACACTCTTCCTTGGCAACCCAGAAAGCAGTACTTTTCCCTTGCTATGAATGGGAAGAGTGCTTCCCAGGGACCTATTTCGCCTAGGGTTCCTCAGAAGCCAGAGGACGCTCTTCAGGCACACAGTGGTCATCATGCGAAATGGGTGCACGATCCACTGTCCTATGTGTCCCCAGGGGCATAGCAGAGTTAAGGCACTCCATTTCAGAGTATGGTTTCGTGGATACAATGCACACCCAGCTCTGCTGATATGAAACACTGGATCTTACCTTGTGGCCTTAGGTCACCTTTCATTGGCCGGAGCTGAATTTGGAGTGCAGTAGGATGAGTTTCTAGAAGGGAATTGTCAGCACATTCTTGGCATTGAGAGAACGCAGCCTTGGCCCACAGCGAAACTCCTGCAGTGAAGAGAAGGTGGGCCGCTAGTGCTGTTCAGGCAGCTTTGAAGCCAAAAGCAAGTCGCTTGCAAAGCGGGAAAATGTGAACTTTCCCATCAGTGTCCCACTTTCAAGCTCGATGACAAAGCATGTTTATCTGATGATTCTGCCTAGCTACCTAGTACAAGGGAAAGACCGCCTCCATCTGCTAAGAAAGGTTTTCACGTGGGGACTGCTGTACATGCACAAGAGCATTCCCCCGCCGTGCAAAAGTTAGGCCTTGGTGAATCTGGATGGTCCCAGAAGTCCAGCATTGTCACAGGGAAAGCTGTCCGTTGTTTTCAGGCTGGAACTCAACATCTAGCTTCCGACTGCCGTAGGGAGACGTCCGTTGGGGGAGTTCACAGGTTTCATTTGTGAGGCACAGTGGCGTTTCTCAGAACCCAAATTCCTCCTTGGGGCACACCAGCATGGAATGTAAGGCTGCTTAGAACGGCGTTCCTGAGGCCATTTGAATGCTGTACAAACGAGCGCTGTCGAGCGATCCGGGCAGGGCTTTGCCATTACCGCTGCACATTCACAGCGTTAAAGCAAACGAACCCTTTTGCCTCCTGGGACTCAAAGGCAACAAAAGAGTTGGCGGCGTTCAGTGCCCCTTCACAGATGTTACAACGAATGTGAGTGCACAACGCGTCGTGAAATACATAACAGAGGAGTGGAAGCATTCCTTTAACACATGCTTCTTCGCTACTATGGCACACCTAAGCTTACAATGGGAGACATCTGGACTTTTACTTGATGCCTGGGGTGCCATTTCTTTGGCTGGTAATTTCCAGAGTGCTCCTGGAGGAGCTCCCAGCAAGGAACTGAGACAGCATGCCTCATACGCGTACACTCATAGTACTTTCGTGACGCCTTCAGGCAGCAAAGAGAAGATGGGCAGCAGGAGTGTTTTTCAGGCAGCTTTCAAACCGCAACTGTCTCGCCTACCGCGGAGGAAAATAAGGTTTTGCCAGGGTAGCCTGCTTTCAACCATGAGCTCCTATAGTTACCCTCAGTCGTTTCTGACTCCCTCAAGGAAACACACGGAACCCACAGGGCCCTTCCATGGAGATCCTTTGGCAACAGAGTCCTCTGCCTAGGCTGAACTGGGGACGTATTTCAGTACCTTAGGTAGGCCTCGGTGACCATGGCTCTTGCACATCCCAACAGAGTTAAGTGTGAAAAGTGTACTCGTCTTCAGGCTGGACGCAGAGCTTAGCTTTCGCTTCTGCCTGCGTGCTGTCCTGAGTCCAGGCCTCAATCGTCAGCACACTGTGTATTAGCAGTGGAGTTCTCTTTCAGTCACTGAGGCCAGTCGACTTGCAAACAGAGTCTGCCCAGCACTGCTTTCGCGAGGCTCTTTGACGACTGGGACACTCTTCCTTGGCAACCCAGAAAGCAGTACTTTTCCCTTGCTATGAATGGGAAGAGTGCTTCCCAGGGACCTATTTCGCCTAGGGTTCCTCAGAAGCCAGAGGACGCTCTTCAGGCACACAGTGGTCATCATGCGAAATGGGTGCACGATCCACTGTCCTATGTGTCCCCAGGGGCATAGCAGAGTTAAGGCACTCCATTTCAGAGTATGGTTTCGTGGATACAATGCACACCCAGCTCTGCTGATATGAAACACTGGATCTTACCTTGTGGCCTTAGGTCACCTTTCATTGGCCGGAGCTGAATTTGGAGTGCAGTAGGATGAGTTTCTAGAAGGGAATTGTCAGCACATTCTTGGCATTGAGAGAACGCAGCCTTGGCCCACAGCGAAACTCCTGCAGTGAAGAGAAGGTGGGCCGCTAGTGCTGTTCAGGCAGCTTTGAAGCCAAAAGCAAGTCGCTTGCAAAGCGGGAAAATGTGAACTTTCCCATCAGTGTCCCACTTTCAAGCTCGATGACAAAGCATGTTTATCTGATGATTCTGCCTAGCTACCTAGTACAAGGGAAAGACCGCCTCCATCTGCTAAGAAAGGTTTTCACGTGGGGACTGCTGTACATGCACAAGAGCATTCCCCCGCCGTGCAAAAGTTAGGCCTTGGTGAATCTGGATGGTCCCAGAAGTCCAGCATTGTCACAGGGAAAGCTGTCCGTTGTTTTCAGGCTGGAACTCAACATCTAGCTTCCGACTGCCGTAGGGAGACGTCCGTTGGGGGAGTTCACAGGTTTCATTTGTGAGGCACAGTGGCGTTTCTCAGAACCCAAATTCCTCCTTGGGGCACACCAGCATGGAATGTAAGGCTGCTTAGAACGGCGTTCCTGAGGCCATTTGAATGCTGTACAAACGAGCGCTGTCGAGCGATCCGGGCAGGGCTTTGCCATTACCGCTGCACATTCACAGCGTTAGAGCAAACGAACCCTTTTGCCTCCTGGGACTCAAAGGCAACAAAAGAGTTGGCGGCGTTCAGTGCCCCTTCACAGATGTTACAACGAATGTGAGTGCACAACGCGTCGTGAAATACATAACAGAGGAGTGGAAGCATTCCTTTAACACATGCTTCTTCGCTACTATGGCACACCTAAGCTTACAATGGGAGACATCTGGACTTTTACTTGATGCCTGGGGTGCCATTTCTTTGGCTGGTAATTTCCAGAGTGCTCCTGGAGGAGCTCCCAGCAAGGAACTGAGACAGCATGCCTCATACGCGTACACTCATAGTACTTTCGTGACGCCTTCAGGCAGCAAAGAGAAGATGGGCAGCAGGAGTGTTTTTCAGGCAGCTTTCAAACCGCAACTGTCTCGCCTACCGCGGAGGAAAATAAGGTTTTGCCAGGGTAGCCTGCTTTCAACCATGAGCTCCTATAGTTACCCTCAGTCGTTTCTGACTCCCTCAAGGAAACACACGGAACCCACAGGGCCCTTCCATGGAGATCCTTTGACAACAGAGTCCTCTGCCTAGGCTGAACTGGGGACGTATTTCAGTACCTTAGGTAGGCCTCGGTGACCATGGCTCTTGCACATCCCAACAGAGTTAAGTGTGAAAAGTGTACTCGTCTTCAGGCTGGACGCAGAGCTTAGCTTTCGCTTCTGCCTGCGTGCTGTCCTGAGTCCAGGCCTCAATCGTCAGCACACTGTGTATTAGCAGTGGAGTTCTCTTTCAGTCACTGAGGCCAGTCGACTTGCAAACAGAGTCTGCCCAGCACTGCTTTCGCGAGGCTCTTTGACGACTGGGACACTCTTCCTTGGCAACCCAGAAAGCAGTACTTTTCCCTTGCTATGAATGGGAAGAGTGCTTCCCAGGGACCTATTTCGCCTAGGGTTCCTCAGAAGCCAGAGGACGCTCTTCAGGCACACAGTGGTCATCATGCGAAATGGGTGCACGATCCACTGTCCTATGTGTCCCCAGGGGCATAGCAGAGTTAAGGCACTCCATTTCAGAGTATGGTTTCGTGGATACAATGCACACCCAGCTCTGCTGATATGAAACACTGGATCTTACCTTGTGGCCTTAGGTCACCTTTCATTGGCCGGAGCTGAATTTGGAGTGCAGTAGGATGAGTTTCTAGAAGGGAATTGTCAGCACATTCTTGGCATTGAGAGAACGCAGCCTTGGCCCACAGCGAAACTCCTGCAGTGAAGAGAAGGTGGGCCGCTAGTGCTGTTCAGGCAGCTTTGAAGCCAAAAGCAAGTCGCTTGCAAAGCGGGAAAATGTGAACTTTCCCATCAGTGTCCCACTTTCAAGCTCAATGACAAAGCATGTTTATCTGATGATTCTGCCTAGCTACCTAGTACAAGGGAAAGACCGCCTCCATCTGCTAAGAAAGGTTTTCACGTGGGGACTGCTGTACATGCACAAGAGCATTCCCCCGCCGTGCAAAAGTTAGGCCTTGGTGAATCTGGATGGTCCCAGAAGTCCAGCATTGTCACAGGGAAAGCTGTCCGTTGTTTTCAGGCTGGAACTCAACATCTAGCTTCCGACTGCCGTAGGGAGACGTCCGTTGGGGGAGTTCACAGGTTTCATTTGTGAGGCACAGTGGCGTTTCTCAGAACCCAAATTCCTCCTTGGGGCACACCAGCATGGAATGTAAGGCTGCTTAGAACGGCGTTCCTGAGGCCATTTGAATGCTGTACAAACGAGCGCTGTCGAGCGATCCGGGCAGGGCTTTGCCATTACCGCTGCACATTCACAGCGTTAGAGCAAACGAACCCTTTTGCCTCCTGGGACTCAAAGGCAACAAAAGAGTTGGCGGCGTTCAGTGCCCCTTCACAGATGTTACAACGAATGTGAGTGCACAACGCGTCGTGAAATACATAACAGAGGAGTGGAAGCATTCCTTTAACACATGCTTCTTCGCTACTATGGCACACCTAAGCTTACAATGGGAGACATCTGGACTTTTACTTGATGCCTGGGGTGCCATTTCTTTGGCTGGTAATTTCCAGAGTGCTCCTGGAGGAGCTCCCAGCAAGGAACTGAGACAGCATGCCTCATACGCGTACACTCATAGTACTTTCGTGACGCCTTCAGGCAGCAAAGAGAAGATGGGCAGCAGGAGTGTTTTTCAGGCAGCTTTCAAACCGCAACTGTCTCGCCTACCGCGGAGGAAAATAAGGTTTTGCCAGGGTAGCCTGCTTTCAACCATGAGCTCCTATAGTTACCCTCAGTCGTTTCTGACTCCCTCAAGGAAACACACGGAACCCACAGGGCCCTTCCATGGAGATCCTTTGGCAACAGAGTCCTCTGCCTAGGCTGAACTGGGGACGTATTTCAGTACCTTAGGTAGGCCTCGGTGACCATGGCTCTTGCACATCCCAACAGAGTTAAGTGTGAAAAGTGTACTCGTCTTCAGGCTGGACGCAGAGCTTAGCTTTCGCTTCTGCCTGCGTGCTGTCCTGAGTCCAGGCCTCAATCGTCAGCACACTGTGTATTAGCAGTGGAGTTCTCTTTCAGTCACTGAGGCCAGTCGACTTGCAAACAGAGTCTGCCCAGCACTGCTTTCGCGAGGCTCTTTGACGACTGGGACACTCTTCCTTGGCAACCCAGAAAGCAGTACTTTTCCCTTGCTATGAATGGGAAGAGTGCTTCCCAGGGACCTATTTCGCCTAGGGTTCCTCAGAAGCCAGAGGACGCTCTTCAGGCACACAGTGGTCATCATGCGAAATGGGTGCACGATCCACTGTCCTATGTGTCCCCAGGGGCAGAGCAGAGTTAAGGCACTCCATTTCAGAGTATGGTTTCGTGGATACAATGCACACCCAGCTCTGCTGATATGAAACACTGGATCTTACCTTGTGGCCTTAGGTCACCTTTCATTGGCCGGAGCTGAATTTGGAGTGCAGTAGGATGAGTTTCTAGAAGGGAATTGTCAGCACATTCTTGGCATTGAGAGAACGCAGCCTTGGCCCACAGCGAAACTCCTGCAGTGAAGAGAAGGTGGGCCGCTAGTGCTGTTCAGGCAGCTTTGAAGCCAAAAGCAAGTCGCTTGCAAAGCGGGAAAATGTGAACTTTCCCATCAGTGTCCCACTTTCAAGCTCGATGACAAAGCATGTTTATCTGATGATTCTGCCTAGCTACCTAGTACAAGGGAAAGACCGCCTCCATCTGCTAAGAAAGGTTTTCACGTGGGGACTGCTGTACATGCACAAGAGCATTCCCCCGCCGTGCAAAAGTTAGGCCTTGGTGAATCTGGATGGTCCCAGAAGTCCAGCATTGTCACAGGGAAAGCTGTCCGTTGTTTTCAGGCTGGAACTCAACATCTAGCTTCCGACTGCCGTAGGGAGACGTCCGTTGGGAGTTCACAGGTTTCATTTGTGAGGCACAGTGGCGTTTCTCAGAACCCAAATTCCTCCTTGGGGCACACCAGCATGGAATGTAAGGCTGCTTAGAACGGCGTTCCTGAGGCCATTTGAATGCTGTACAAACGAGCGCTGTCGAGCGATCCGGGCAGGGCTTTGCCATTACCGCTGCACATTCACAGCGTTAGAGCAAACGAACCCTTTTGCCTCCTGGGACTCAAAGGCAACAAAAGAGTTGGCGGCGTTCAGTGCCCCTTCACAGATGTTACAACGAATGTGAGTGCACAACGCGTCGTGAAATACATAACAGAGGAGTGGAAGCATTCCTTTAACACATGCTTCTTCGCTACTATGGCACACCTAAGCTTACAATGGGAGACATCTGGACTTTTACTTGATGCCTGGGGTGCCATTTCTTTGGCTGGTAATTTCCAGAGTGCTCCTGGAGGAGCTCCCAGCAAGGAACTGAGACAGCATGCCTCATACGCGTACACTCATAGTACTTTCGTGACGCCTTCAGGCAGCAAAGAGAAGATGGGCAGCAGGAGTGTTTTTCAGGCAGCTTTCAAACCGCAACTGTCTCGCCTACCGCGGAGGAAAATAAGGTTTTGCCAGGGTAGCCTGCTTTCAACCATGAGCTCCTATAGTTACCCTCAGTCGTTTCTGACTCCCTCAAGGAAACACACGGAACCCACAGGGCCCTTCCATGGAGATCCTTTGACAACAGAGTCCTCTGCCTAGGCTGAACTGGGGACGTATTTCAGTACCTTAGGTAGGCCTCGGTGACCATGGCTCTTGCACATCCCAACAGAGTTAAGTGTGAAAAGTGTACTCGTCTTCAGGCTGGACGCAGAGCTTAGCTTTCGCTTCTGCCTGCGTGCTGTCCTGAGTCCAGGCCTCAATCGTCAGCACACTGTGTATTAGCAGTGGAGTTCTCTTTCAGTCACTGAGGCCAGTCGACTTGCAAACAGAGTCTGCCCAGCACTGCTTTCGCGAGGCTCTTTGACGACTGGGACACTCTTCCTTGGCAACCCAGAAAGCAGTACTTTTCCCTTGCTATGAATGGGAAGAGTGCTTCCCAGGGACCTATTTCGCCTAGGGTTCCTCAGAAGCCAGAGGACGCTCTTCAGGCACACAGTGGTCATCATGCGAAATGGGTGCACGATCCACTGTCCTATGTGTCCCCAGGGGCAGAGCAGAGTTAAGGCACTCCATTTCAGAGTATGGTTTCGTGGATACAATGCACACCCAGCTCTGCTGATATGAAACACTGGATCTTACCTTGTGGCCTTAGGTCACCTTTCATTGGCCGGAGCTGAATTTGGAGTGCAGTAGGATGAGTTTCTAGAAGGGAATTGTCAGCACATTCTTGGCATTGAGAGAACGCAGCCTTGGCCCACAGCGAAACTCCTGCAGTGAAGAGAAGGTGGGCCGCTAGTGCTGTTCAGGCAGCTTTGAAGCCAAAAGCAAGTCGCTTGCAAAGCGGGAAAATGTGAACTTTCCCATCAGTGTCCCACTTTCAAGCTCGATGACAAAGCATGTTTATCTGATGATTCTGCCTAGCTACCTAGTACAAGGGAAAGACCGCCTCCATCTGCTAAGAAAGGTTTTCACGTGGGGACTGCTGTACATGCACAAGAGCATTCCCCCGCCGTGCAAAAGTTAGGCCTTGGTGAATCTGGATGGTCCCAGAAGTCCAGCATTGTCACAGGGAAAGCTGTCCGTTGTTTTCAGGCTGGAACTCAACATCTAGCTTCCGACTGCCGTAGGGAGACGTCCGTTGGGGGAGTTCACAGGTTTCATTTGTGAGGCACAGTGGCGTTTCTCAGAACCCAAATTCCTCCTTGGGGCACACCAGCATGGAATGTAAGGCTGCTTAGAACGGCGTTCCTGAGGCCATTTGAATGCTGTACAAACGAGCGCTGTCGAGCGATCCGGGCAGGGCTTTGCCATTACCGCTGCACATTCACAGCGTTAGAGCAAACGAACCCTTTTGCCTCCTGGGACTCAAAGGCAACAAAAGAGTTGGCGGCGTTCAGTGCCCCTTCACAGATGTTACAACGAATGTGAGTGCACAACGCGTCGTGAAATACATAACAGAGGAGTGGAAGCATTCCTTTAACACATGCTTCTTCGCTACTATGGCACACCTAAGCTTACAATGGGAGACATCTGGACTTTTACTTGATGCCTGGGGTGCCATTTCTTTGGCTGGTAATTTCCAGAGTGCTCCTGGAGGAGCTCCCAGCAAGGAACTGAGACAGCATGCCTCATACGCGTACACTCATAGTACTTTCGTGACGCCTTCAGGCAGCAAAGAGAAGATGGGCAGCAGGAGTGTTTTTCAGGCAGCTTTCAAACCGCAACTGTCTCGCCTACCGCGGAGGAAAATAAGGTTTTGCCAGGGTAGCCTGCTTTCAACCATGAGCTCCTATAGTTACCCTCAGTCGTTTCTGACTCCCTCAAGGAAACACACGGAACCCACAGGGCCCTTCCATGGAGATCCTTTGACAACAGAGTCCTCTGCCTAGGCTGAACTGGGGACGTATTTCAGTACCTTAGGTAGGCCTCGGTGACCATGGCTCTTGCACATCCCAACAGAGTTAAGTGTGAAAAGTGTACTCGTCTTCAGGCTGGACGCAGAGCTTAGCTTTCGCTTCTGCCTGCGTGCTGTCCTGAGTCCAGGCCTCAATCGTCAGCACACTGTGTATTAGCAGTGGAGTTCTCTTTCAGTCACTGAGGCCAGTCGACTTGCAAACAGAGTCTGCCCAGCACTGCTTTCGCGAGGCTCTTTGACGACTGGGACACTCTTCCTTGGCAACCCAGAAAGCAGTACTTTTCCCTTGCTATGAATGGGAAGAGTGCTTCCCAGGGACCTATTTCGCCTAGGGTTCCTCAGAAGCCAGAGGACGCTCTTCAGGCACACAGTGGTCATCATGCGAAATGGGTGCACGATCCACTGTCCTATGTGTCCCCAGGGGCAGAGCAGAGTTAAGGCACTCCATTTCAGAGTATGGTTTCGTGGATACAATGCACACCCAGCTCTGCTGATATGAAACACTGGATCTTACCTTGTGGCCTTAGGTCACCTTTCATTGGCCGGAGCTGAATTTGGAGTGCAGTAGGATGAGTTTCTAGAAGGGAATTGTCAGCACATTCTTGGCATTGAGAGAACGCAGCCTTGGCCCACAGCGAAACTCCTGCAGTGAAGAGAAGGTGGGCCGCTAGTGCTGTTCAGGCAGCTTTGAAGCCAAAAGCAAGTCGCTTGCAAAGCGGGAAAATGTGAACTTTCCCATCAGTGTCCCACTTTCAAGCTCGATGACAAAGCATGTTTATCTGATGATTCTGCCTAGCTACCTAGTACAAGGGAAAGACCGCCTCCATCTGCTAAGAAAGGTTTTCACGTGGGGACTGCTGTACATGCACAAGAGCATTCCCCCGCCGTGCAAAAGTTAGGCCTTGGTGAATCTGGATGGTCCCAGAAGTCCAGCATTGTCACAGGGAAAGCTGTCCGTTGTTTTCAGGCTGGAACTCAACATCTAGCTTCCGACTGCCGTAGGGAGACGTCCGTTGGGGGAGTTCACAGGTTTCATTTGTGAGGCACAGTGGCGTTTCTCAGAACCCAAATTCCTCCTTGGGGCACACCAGCATGGAATGTAAGGCTGCTTAGAACGGCGTTCCTGAGGCCATTTGAATGCTGTACAAACGAGCGCTGTCGAGCGATCCGGGCAGGGCTTTGCCATTACCGCTGCACATTCACAGCGTTAGAGCAAACGAACCCTTTTGCCTCCTGGGACTCAAAGGCAACAAAAGAGTTGGCGGCGTTCAGTGCCCCTTCACAGATGTTACAACGAATGTGAGTGCACAACGCGTCGTGAAATACATAACAGAGGAGTGGAAGCATTCCTTTAACACATGCTTCTTCGCTACTATGGCACACCTAAGCTTACAATGGGAGACATCTGGACTTTTACTTGATGCCTGGGGTGCCATTTCTTTGGCTGGTAATTTCCAGAGTGCTCCTGGAGGAGCTCCCAGCAAGGAACTGAGACAGCATGCCTCATACGCGTACACTCATAGTACTTTCGTGACGCCTTCAGGCAGCAAAGAGAAGATGGGCAGCAGGAGTGTTTTTCAGGCAGCTTTCAAACCGCAACTGTCTCGCCTACCGCGGAGGAAAATAAGGTTTTGCCAGGGTAGCCTGCTTTCAACCATGAGCTCCTATAGTTACCCTCAGTCGTTTCTGACTCCCTCAAGGAAACACACGGAACCCACAGGGCCCTTCCATGGAGATCCTTTGGCAACAGAGTCCTCTGCCTAGGCTGAACTGGGGACGTATTTCAGTACCTTAGGTAGGCCTCGGTGACCATGGCTCTTGCACATCCCAACAGAGTTAAGTGTGAAAAGTGTACTCGTCTTCAGGCTGGACGCAGAGCTTAGCTTTCGCTTCTGCCTGCGTGCTGTCCTGAGTCCAGGCCTCAATCGTCAGCACACTGTGTATTAGCAGTGGAGTTCTCTTTCAGTCACTGAGGCCAGTCGACTTGCAAACAGAGTCTGCCCAGCACTGCTTTCGCGAGGCTCTTTGACGACTGGGACACTCTTCCTTGGCAACCCAGAAAGCAGTACTTTTCCCTTGCTATGAATGGGAAGAGTGCTTCCCAGGGACCTATTTCGCCTAGGGTTCCTCAGAAGCCAGAGGACGCTCTTCAGGCACACAGTGGTCATCATGCGAAATGGGTGCACGATCCACTGTCCTATGTGTCCCCAGGGGCATAGCAGAGTTAAGGCACTCCATTTCAGAGTATGGTTTCGTGGATACAATGCACACCCAGCTCTGCTGATATGAAACACTGGATCTTACCTTGTGGCCTTAGGTCACCTTTCATTGGCCGGAGCTGAATTTGGAGTGCAGTAGGATGAGTTTCTAGAAGGGAATTGTCAGCACATTCTTGGCATTGAGAGAACGCAGCCTTGGCCCACAGCGAAACTCCTGCAGTGAAGAGAAGGTGGGCCGCTAGTGCTGTTCAGGCAGCTTTGAAGCCAAAAGCAAGTCGCTTGCAAAGCGGGAAAATGTGAACTTTCCCATCAGTGTCCCACTTTCAAGCTCGATGACAAAGCATGTTTATCTGATGATTCTGCCTAGCTACCTAGTACAAGGGAAAGACCGCCTCCATCTGCTAAGAAAGGTTTTCACGTGGGGACTGCTGTACATGCACAAGAGCATTCCCCCGCCGTGCAAAAGTTAGGCCTTGGTGAATCTGGATGGTCCCAGAAGTCCAGCATTGTCACAGGGAAAGCTGTCCGTTGTTTTCAGGCTGGAACTCAACATCTAGCTTCCGACTGCCGTAGGGAGACGTCCGTTGGGGGAGTTCACAGGTTTCATTTGTGAGGCACAGTGGCGTTTCTCAGAACCCAAATTCCTCCTTGGGGCACACCAGCATGGAATGTAAGGCTGCTTAGAACGGCGTTCCTGAGGCCATTTGAATGCTGTACAAACGAGCGCTGTCGAGCGATCCGGGCAGGGCTTTGCCATTACCGCTGCACATTCACAGCGTTAGAGCAAACGAACCCTTTTGCCTCCTGGGACTCAAAGGCAACAAAAGAGTTGGCGGCGTTCAGTGCCCCTTCACAGATGTTACAACGAATGTGAGTGCACAACGCGTCGTGAAATACATAACAGAGGAGTGGAAGCATTCCTTTAACACATGCTTCTTCGCTACTATGGCACACCTAAGCTTACAATGGGAGACATCTGGACTTTTACTTGATGCCTGGGGTGCCATTTCTTTGGCTGGTAATTTCCAGAGTGCTCCTGGAGGAGCTCCCAGCAAGGAACTGAGACAGCATGCCTCATACGCGTACACTCATAGTACTTTCGTGACGCCTTCAGGCAGCAAAGAGAAGATGGGCAGCAGGAGTGTTTTTCAGGCAGCTTTCAAACCGCAACTGTCTCGCCTACCGCGGAGGAAAATAAGGTTTTGCCAGGGTAGCCTGCTTTCAACCATGAGCTCCTATAGTTACCCTCAGTCGTTTCTGACTCCCTCAAGGAAACACACGGAACCCACAGGGCCCTTCCATGGAGATCCTTTGGCAACAGAGTCCTCTGCCTAGGCTGAACTGGGGACGTATTTCAGTACCTTAGGTAGGCCTCGGTGACCATGGCTCTTGCACATCCCAACAGAGTTAAGTGTGAAAAGTGTACTCGTCTTCAGGCTGGACGCAGAGCTTAGCTTTCGCTTCTGCCTGCGTGCTGTCCTGAGTCCAGGCCTCAATCGTCAGCACACTGTGTATTAGCAGTGGAGTTCTCTTTCAGTCACTGAGGCCAGTCGACTTGCAAACAGAGTCTGCCCAGCACTGCTTTCGCGAGGCTCTTTGACGACTGGGACACTCTTCCTTGGCAACCCAGAAAGCAGTACTTTTCCCTTGCTATGAATGGGAAGAGTGCTTCCCAGGGACCTATTTCGCCTAGGGTTCCTCAGAAGCCAGAGGACGCTCTTCAGGCACACAGTGGTCATCATGCGAAATGGGTGCACGATCCACTGTCCTATGTGTCCCCAGGGGCAGAGCAGAGTTAAGGCACTCCATTTCAGAGTATGGTTTCGTGGATACAATGCACACCCAGCTCTGCTGATATGAAACACTGGATCTTACCTTGTGGCCTTAGGTCACCTTTCATTGGCCGGAGCTGAATTTGGAGTGCAGTAGGATGAGTTTCTAGAAGGGAATTGTCAGCACATTCTTGGCATTGAGAGAACGCAGCCTTGGCCCACAGCGAAACTCCTGCAGTGAAGAGAAGGTGGGCCGCTAGTGCTGTTCAGGCAGCTTTGAAGCCAAAAGCAAGTCGCTTGCAAAGCGGGAAAATGTGAACTTTCCCATCAGTGTCCCACTTTCAAGCTCGATGACAAAGCATGTTTATCTGATGATTCTGCCTAGCTACCTAGTACAAGGGAAAGACCGCCTCCATCTGCTAAGAAAGGTTTTCACGTGGGGACTGCTGTACATGCACAAGAGCATTCCCCCGCCGTGCAAAAGTTAGGCCTTGGTGAATCTGGATGGTCCCAGAAGTCCAGCATTGTCACAGGGAAAGCTGTCCGTTGTTTTCAGGCTGGAACTCAACATCTAGCTTCCGACTGCCGTAGGGAGACGTCCGTTGGGGGAGTTCACAGGTTTCATTTGTGAGGCACAGTGGCGTTTCTCAGAACCCAAATTCCTCCTTGGGGCACACCAGCATGGAATGTAAGGCTGCTTAGAACGGCGTTCCTGAGGCCATTTGAATGCTGTACAAACGAGCGCTGTCGAGCGATCCGGGCAGGGCTTTGCCATTACCGCTGCACATTCACAGCGTTAGAGCAAACGAACCCTTTTGCCTCCTGGGACTCAAAGGCAACAAAAGAGTTGGCGGCGTTCAGTGCCCCTTCACAGATGTTACAACGAATGTGAGTGCACAACGCGTCGTGAAATACATAACAGAGGAGTGGAAGCATTCCTTTAACACATGCTTCTTCGCTACTATGGCACACCTAAGCTTACAATGGGAGACATCTGGACTTTTACTTGATGCCTGGGGTGCCATTTCTTTGGCTGGTAATTTCCAGAGTGCTCCTGGAGGAGCTCCCAGCAAGGAACTGAGACAGCATGCCTCATACGCGTACACTCATAGTACTTTCGTGACGCCTTCAGGCAGCAAAGAGAAGATGGGCAGCAGGAGTGTTTTTCAGGCAGCTTTCAAACCGCAACTGTCTCGCCTACCGCGGAGGAAAATAAGGTTTTGCCAGGGTAGCCTGCTTTCAACCATGAGCTCCTATAGTTACCCTCAGTCGTTTCTGACTCCCTCAAGGAAACACACGGAACCCACAGGGCCCTTCCATGGAGATCCTTTGGCAACAGAGTCCTCTGCCTAGGCTGAACTGGGGACGTATTTCAGTACCTTAGGTAGGCCTCGGTGACCATGGCTCTTGCACATCCCAACAGAGTTAAGTGTGAAAAGTGTACTCGTCTTCAGGCTGGACGCAGAGCTTAGCTTTCGCTTCTGCCTGCGTGCTGTCCTGAGTCCAGGCCTCAATCGTCAGCACACTGTGTATTAGCAGTGGAGTTCTCTTTCAGTCACTGAGGCCAGTCGACTTGCAAACAGAGTCTGCCCAGCACTGCTTTCGCGAGGCTCTTTGACGACTGGGACACTCTTCCTTGGCAACCCAGAAAGCAGTACTTTTCCCTTGCTATGAATGGGAAGAGTGCTTCCCAGGGACCTATTTCGCCTAGGGTTCCTCAGAAGCCAGAGGACGCTCTTCAGGCACACAGTGGTCATCATGCGAAATGGGTGCACGATCCACTGTCCTATGTGTCCCCAGGGGCAGAGCAGAGTTAAGGCACTCCATTTCAGAGTATGGTTTCGTGGATACAATGCACACCCAGCTCTGCTGATATGAAACACTGGATCTTACCTTGTGGCCTTAGGTCACCTTTCATTGGCCGGAGCTGAATTTGGAGTGCAGTAGGATGAGTTTCTAGAAGGGAATTGTCAGCACATTCTTGGCATTGAGAGAACGCAGCCTTGGCCCACAGCGAAACTCCTGCAGTGAAGAGAAGGTGGGCCGCTAGTGCTGTTCAGGCAGCTTTGAAGCCAAAAGCAAGTCGCTTGCAAAGCGGGAAAATGTGAACTTTCCCATCAGTGTCCCACTTTCAAGCTCGATGACAAAGCATGTTTATCTGATGATTCTGCCTAGCTACCTAGTACAAGGGAAAGACCGCCTCCATCTGCTAAGAAAGGTTTTCACGTGGGGACTGCTGTACATGCACAAGAGCATTCCCCCGCCGTGCAAAAGTTAGGCCTTGGTGAATCTGGATGGTCCCAGAAGTCCAGCATTGTCACAGGGAAAGCTGTCCGTTGTTTTCAGGCTGGAACTCAACATCTAGCTTCCGACTGCCGTAGGGAGACGTCCGTTGGGGGAGTTCACAGGTTTCATTTGTGAGGCACAGTGGCGTTTCTCAGAACCCAAATTCCTCCTTGGGGCACACCAGCATGGAATGTAAGGCTGCTTAGAACGGCGTTCCTGAGGCCATTTGAATGCTGTACAAACGAGCGCTGTCGAGCGATCCGGGCAGGGCTTTGCCATTACCGCTGCACATTCACAGCGTTAGAGCAAACGAACCCTTTTGCCTCCTGGGACTCAAAGGCAACAAAAGAGTTGGCGGCGTTCAGTGCCCCTTCACAGATGTTACAACGAATGTGAGTGCACAACGCGTCGTGAAATACATAACAGAGGAGTGGAAGCATTCCTTTAACACATGCTTCTTCGCTACTATGGCACACCTAAGCTTACAATGGGAGACATCTGGACTTTTACTTGATGCCTGGGGTGCCATTTCTTTGGCTGGTAATTTCCAGAGTGCTCCTGGAGGAGCTCCCAGCAAGGAACTGAGACAGCATGCCTCATACGCGTACACTCATAGTACTTTCGTGACGCCTTCAGGCAGCAAAGAGAAGATGGGCAGCAGGAGTGTTTTTCAGGCAGCTTTCAAACCGCAACTGTCTCGCCTACCGCGGAGGAAAATAAGGTTTTGCCAGGGTAGCCTGCTTTCAACCATGAGCTCCTATAGTTACCCTCAGTCGTTTCTGACTCCCTCAAGGAAACACACGGAACCCACAGGGCCCTTCCATGGAGATCCTTTGGCAACAGAGTCCTCTGCCTAGGCTGAACTGGGGACGTATTTCAGTACCTTAGGTAGGCCTCGGTGACCATGGCTCTTGCACATCCCAACAGAGTTAAGTGTGAAAAGTGTACTCGTCTTCAGGCTGGACGCAGAGCTTAGCTTTCGCTTCTGCCTGCGTGCTGTCCTGAGTCCAGGCCTCAATCGTCAGCACACTGTGTATTAGCAGTGGAGTTCTCTTTCAGTCACTGAGGCCAGTCGACTTGCAAACAGAGTCTGCCCAGCACTGCTTTCGCGAGGCTCTTTGACGACTGGGACACTCTTCCTTGGCAACCCAGAAAGCAGTACTTTTCCCTTGCTATGAATGGGAAGAGTGCTTCCCAGGGACCTATTTCGCCTAGGGTTCCTCAGAAGCCAGAGGACGCTCTTCAGGCACACAGTGGTCATCATGCGAAATGGGTGCACGATCCACTGTCCTATGTGTCCCCAGGGGCAGAGCAGAGTTAAGGCACTCCATTTCAGAGTATGGTTTCGTGGATACAATGCACACCCAGCTCTGCTGATATGAAACACTGGATCTTACCTTGTGGCCTTAGGTCACCTTTCATTGGCCGGAGCTGAATTTGGAGTGCAGTAGGATGAGTTTCTAGAAGGGAATTGTCAGCACATTCTTGGCATTGAGAGAACGCAGCCTTGGCCCACAGCGAAACTCCTGCAGTGAAGAGAAGGTGGGCCGCTAGTGCTGTTCAGGCAGCTTTGAAGCCAAAAGCAAGTCGCTTGCAAAGCGGGAAAATGTGAACTTTCCCATCAGTGTCCCACTTTCAAGCTCGATGACAAAGCATGTTTATCTGATGATTCTGCCTAGCTACCTAGTACAAGGGAAAGACCGCCTCCATCTGCTAAGAAAGGTTTTCACGTGGGGACTGCTGTACATGCACAAGAGCATTCCCCCGCCGTGCAAAAGTTAGGCCTTGGTGAATCTGGATGGTCCCAGAAGTCCAGCATTGTCACAGGGAAAGCTGTCCGTTGTTTTCAGGCTGGAACTCAACATCTAGCTTCCGACTGCCGTAGGGAGACGTCCGTTGGGGGAGTTCACAGGTTTCATTTGTGAGGCACAGTGGCGTTTCTCAGAACCCAAATTCCTCCTTGGGGCACACCAGCATGGAATGTAAGGCTGCTTAGAACGGCGTTCCTGAGGCCATTTGAATGCTGTACAAACGAGCGCTGTCGAGCGATCCGGGCAGGGCTTTGCCATTACCGCTGCACATTCACAGCGTTAAAGCAAACGAACCCTTTTGCCTCCTGGGACTCAAAGGCAACAAAAGAGTTGGCGGCGTTCAGTGCCCCTTCACAGATGTTACAACGAATGTGAGTGCACAACGCGTCGTGAAATACATAACAGAGGAGTGGAAGCATTCCTTTAACACATGCTTCTTCGCTACTATGGCACACCTAAGCTTACAATGGGAGACATCTGGACTTTTACTTGATGCCTGGGGTGCCATTTCTTTGGCTGGTAATTTCCAGAGTGCTCCTGGAGGAGCTCCCAGCAAGGAACTGAGACAGCATGCCTCATACGCGTACACTCATAGTACTTTCGTGACGCCTTCAGGCAGCAAAGAGAAGATGGGCAGCAGGAGTGTTTTTCAGGCAGCTTTCAAACCGCAACTGTCTCGCCTACCGCGGAGGAAAATAAGGTTTTGCCAGGGTAGCCTGCTTTCAACCATGAGCTCCTATAGTTACCCTCAGTCGTTTCTGACTCCCTCAAGGAAACACACGGAACCCACAGGGCCCTTCCATGGAGATCCTTTGGCAACAGAGTCCTCTGCCTAGGCTGAACTGGGGACGTATTTCAGTACCTTAGGTAGGCCTCGGTGACCATGGCTCTTGCACATCCCAACAGAGTTAAGTGTGAAAAGTGTACTCGTCTTCAGGCTGGACGCAGAGCTTAGCTTTCGCTTCTGCCTGCGTGCTGTCCTGAGTCCAGGCCTCAATCGTCAGCACACTGTGTATTAGCAGTGGAGTTCTCTTTCAGTCACTGAGGCCAGTCGACTTGCAAACAGAGTCTGCCCAGCACTGCTTTCGCGAGGCTCTTTGACGACTGGGACACTCTTCCTTGGCAACCCAGAAAGCAGTACTTTTCCCTTGCTATGAATGGGAAGAGTGCTTCCCAGGGACCTATTTCGCCTAGGGTTCCTCAGAAGCCAGAGGACGCTCTTCAGGCACACAGTGGTCATCATGCGAAATGGGTGCACGATCCACTGTCCTATGTGTCCCCAGGGGCAGAGCAGAGTTAAGGCACTCCATTTCAGAGTATGGTTTCGTGGATACAATGCACACCCAGCTCTGCTGATATGAAACACTGGATCTTACCTTGTGGCCTTAGGTCACCTTTCATTGGCCGGAGCTGAATTTGGAGTGCAGTAGGATGAGTTTCTAGAAGGGAATTGTCAGCACATTCTTGGCATTGAGAGAACGCAGCCTTGGCCCACAGCGAAACTCCTGCAGTGAAGAGAAGGTGGGCCGCTAGTGCTGTTCAGGCAGCTTTGAAGCCAAAAGCAAGTCGCTTGCAAAGCGGGAAAATGTGAACTTTCCCATCAGTGTCCCACTTTCAAGCTCGATGACAAAGCATGTTTATCTGATGATTCTGCCTAGCTACCTAGTACAAGGGAAAGACCGCCTCCATCTGCTAAGAAAGGTTTTCACGTGGGGACTGCTGTACATGCACAAGAGCATTCCCCCGCCGTGCAAAAGTTAGGCCTTGGTGAATCTGGATGGTCCCAGAAGTCCAGCATTGTCACAGGGAAAGCTGTCCGTTGTTTTCAGGCTGGAACTCAACATCTAGCTTCCGACTGCCGTAGGGAGACGTCCGTTGGGGGAGTTCACAGGTTTCATTTGTGAGGCACAGTGGCGTTTCTCAGAACCCAAATTCCTCCTTGGGGCACACCAGCATGGAATGTAAGGCTGCTTAGAACGGCGTTCCTGAGGCCATTTGAATGCTGTACAAACGAGCGCTGTCGAGCGATCCGGGCAGGGCTTTGCCATTACCGCTGCACATTCACAGCGTTAAAGCAAACGAACCCTTTTGCCTCCTGGGACTCAAAGGCAACAAAAGAGTTGGCGGCGTTCAGTGCCCCTTCACAGATGTTACAACGAATGTGAGTGCACAACGCGTCGTGAAATACATAACAGAGGAGTGGAAGCATTCCTTTAACACATGCTTCTTCGCTACTATGGCACACCTAAGCTTACAATGGGAGACATCTGGACTTTTACTTGATGCCTGGGGTGCCATTTCTTTGGCTGGTAATTTCCAGAGTGCTCCTGGAGGAGCTCCCAGCAAGGAACTGAGACAGCATGCCTCATACGCGTACACTCATAGTACTTTCGTGACGCCTTCAGGCAGCAAAGAGAAGATGGGCAGCAGGAGTGTTTTTCAGGCAGCTTTCAAACCGCAACTGTCTCGCCTACCGCGGAGGAAAATAAGGTTTTGCCAGGGTAGCCTGCTTTCAACCATGAGCTCCTATAGTTACCCTCAGTCGTTTCTGACTCCCTCAAGGAAACACACGGAACCCACAGGGCCCTTCCATGGAGATCCTTTGGCAACAGAGTCCTCTGCCTAGGCTGAACTGGGGACGTATTTCAGTACCTTAGGTAGGCCTCGGTGACCATGGCTCTTGCACATCCCAACAGAGTTAAGTGTGAAAAGTGTACTCGTCTTCAGGCTGGACGCAGAGCTTAGCTTTCGCTTCTGCCTGCGTGCTGTCCTGAGTCCAGGCCTCAATCGTCAGCACACTGTGTATTAGCAGTGGAGTTCTCTTTCAGTCACTGAGGCCAGTCGACTTGCAAACAGAGTCTGCCCAGCACTGCTTTCGCGAGGCTCTTTGACGACTGGGACACTCTTCCTTGGCAACCCAGAAAGCAGTACTTTTCCCTTGCTATGAATGGGAAGAGTGCTTCCCAGGGACCTATTTCGCCTAGGGTTCCTCAGAAGCCAGAGGACGCTCTTCAGGCACACAGTGGTCATCATGCGAAATGGGTGCACGATCCACTGTCCTATGTGTCCCCAGGGGCAGAGCAGAGTTAAGGCACTCCATTTCAGAGTATGGTTTCGTGGATACAATGCACACCCAGCTCTGCTGATATGAAACACTGGATCTTACCTTGTGGCCTTAGGTCACCTTTCATTGGCCGGAGCTGAATTTGGAGTGCAGTAGGATGAGTTTCTAGAAGGGAATTGTCAGCACATTCTTGGCATTGAGAGAACGCAGCCTTGGCCCACAGCGAAACTCCTGCAGTGAAGAGAAGGTGGGCCGCTAGTGCTGTTCAGGCAGCTTTGAAGCCAAAAGCAAGTCGCTTGCAAAGCGGGAAAATGTGAACTTTCCCATCAGTGTCCCACTTTCAAGCTCGATGACAAAGCATGTTTATCTGATGATTCTGCCTAGCTACCTAGTACAAGGGAAAGACCGCCTCCATCTGCTAAGAAAGGTTTTCACGTGGGGACTGCTGTACATGCACAAGAGCATTCCCCCGCCGTGCAAAAGTTAGGCCTTGGTGAATCTGGATGGTCCCAGAAGTCCAGCATTGTCACAGGGAAAGCTGTCCGTTGTTTTCAGGCTGGAACTCAACATCTAGCTTCCGACTGCCGTAGGGAGACGTCCGTTGGGGGAGTTCACAGGTTTCATTTGTGAGGCACAGTGGCGTTTCTCAGAACCCAAATTCCTCCTTGGGGCACACCAGCATGGAATGTAAGGCTGCTTAGAACGGCGTTCCTGAGGCCATTTGAATGCTGTACAAACGAGCGCTGTCGAGCGATCCGGGCAGGGCTTTGCCATTACCGCTGCACATTCACAGCGTTAAAGCAAACGAACCCTTTTGCCTCCTGGGACTCAAAGGCAACAAAAGAGTTGGCGGCGTTCAGTGCCCCTTCACAGATGTTACAACGAATGTGAGTGCACAACGCGTCGTGAAATACATAACAGAGGAGTGGAAGCATTCCTTTAACACATGCTTCTTCGCTACTATGGCACACCTAAGCTTACAATGGGAGACATCTGGACTTTTACTTGATGCCTGGGGTGCCATTTCTTTGGCTGGTAATTTCCAGAGTGCTCCTGGAGGAGCTCCCAGCAAGGAACTGAGACAGCATGCCTCATACGCGTACACTCATAGTACTTTCGTGACGCCTTCAGGCAGCAAAGAGAAGATGGGCAGCAGGAGTGTTTTTCAGGCAGCTTTCAAACCGCAACTGTCTCGCCTACCGCGGAGGAAAATAAGGTTTTGCCAGGGTAGCCTGCTTTCAACCATGAGCTCCTATAGTTACCCTCAGTCGTTTCTGACTCCCTCAAGGAAACACACGGAACCCACAGGGCCCTTCCATGGAGATCCTTTGGCAACAGAGTCCTCTGCCTAGGCTGAACTGGGGACGTATTTCAGTACCTTAGGTAGGCCTCGGTGACCATGGCTCTTGCACATCCCAACAGAGTTAAGTGTGAAAAGTGTACTCGTCTTCAGGCTGGACGCAGAGCTTAGCTTTCGCTTCTGCCTGCGTGCTGTCCTGAGTCCAGGCCTCAATCGTCAGCACACTGTGTATTAGCAGTGGAGTTCTCTTTCAGTCACTGAGGCCAGTCGACTTGCAAACAGAGTCTGCCCAGCACTGCTTTCGCGAGGCTCTTTGACGACTGGGACACTCTTCCTTGGCAACCCAGAAAGCAGTACTTTTCCCTTGCTATGAATGGGAAGAGTGCTTCCCAGGGACCTATTTCGCCTAGGGTTCCTCAGAAGCCAGAGGACGCTCTTCAGGCACACAGTGGTCATCATGCGAAATGGGTGCACGATCCACTGTCCTATGTGTCCCCAGGGGCAGAGCAGAGTTAAGGCACTCCATTTCAGAGTATGGTTTCGTGGATACAATGCACACCCAGCTCTGCTGATATGAAACACTGGATCTTACCTTGTGGCCTTAGGTCACCTTTCATTGGCCGGAGCTGAATTTGGAGTGCAGTAGGATGAGTTTCTAGAAGGGAATTGTCAGCACATTCTTGGCATTGAGAGAACGCAGCCTTGGCCCACAGCGAAACTCCTGCAGTGAAGAGAAGGTGGGCCGCTAGTGCTGTTCAGGCAGCTTTGAAGCCAAAAGCAAGTCGCTTGCAAAGCGGGAAAATGTGAACTTTCCCATCAGTGTCCCACTTTCAAGCTCGATGACAAAGCATGTTTATCTGATGATTCTGCCTAGCTACCTAGTACAAGGGAAAGACCGCCTCCATCTGCTAAGAAAGGTTTTCACGTGGGGACTGCTGTACATGCACAAGAGCATTCCCCCGCCGTGCAAAAGTTAGGCCTTGGTGAATCTGGATGGTCCCAGAAGTCCAGCATTGTCACAGGGAAAGCTGTCCGTTGTTTTCAGGCTGGAACTCAACATCTAGCTTCCGACTGCCGTAGGGAGACGTCCGTTGGGGGAGTTCACAGGTTTCATTTGTGAGGCACAGTGGCGTTTCTCAGAACCCAAATTCCTCCTTGGGGCACACCAGCATGGAATGTAAGGCTGCTTAGAACGGCGTTCCTGAGGCCATTTGAATGCTGTACAAACGAGCGCTGTCGAGCGATCCGGGCAGGGCTTTGCCATTACCGCTGCACATTCACAGCGTTAAAGCAAACGAACCCTTTTGCCTCCTGGGACTCAAAGGCAACAAAAGAGTTGGCGGCGTTCAGTGCCCCTTCACAGATGTTACAACGAATGTGAGTGCACAACGCGTCGTGAAATACATAACAGAGGAGTGGAAGCATTCCTTTAACACATGCTTCTTCGCTACTATGGCACACCTAAGCTTACAATGGGAGACATCTGGACTTTTACTTGATGCCTGGGGTGCCATTTCTTTGGCTGGTAATTTCCAGAGTGCTCCTGGAGGAGCTCCCAGCAAGGAACTGAGACAGCATGCCTCATACGCGTACACTCATAGTACTTTCGTGACGCCTTCAGGCAGCAAAGAGAAGATGGGCAGCAGGAGTGTTTTTCAGGCAGCTTTCAAACCGCAACTGTCTCGCCTACCGCGGAGGAAAATAAGGTTTTGCCAGGGTAGCCTGCTTTCAACCATGAGCTCCTATAGTTACCCTCAGTCGTTTCTGACTCCCTCAAGGAAACACACGGAACCCACAGGGCCCTTCCATGGAGATCCTTTGGCAACAGAGTCCTCTGCCTAGGCTGAACTGGGGACGTATTTCAGTACCTTAGGTAGGCCTCGGTGACCATGGCTCTTGCACATCCCAACAGAGTTAAGTGTGAAAAGTGTACTCGTCTTCAGGCTGGACGCAGAGCTTAGCTTTCGCTTCTGCCTGCGTGCTGTCCTGAGTCCAGGCCTCAATCGTCAGCACACTGTGTATTAGCAGTGGAGTTCTCTTTCAGTCACTGAGGCCAGTCGACTTGCAAACAGAGTCTGCCCAGCACTGCTTTCGCGAGGCTCTTTGACGACTGGGACACTCTTCCTTGGCAACCCAGAAAGCAGTACTTTTCCCTTGCTATGAATGGGAAGAGTGCTTCCCAGGGACCTATTTCGCCTAGGGTTCCTCAGAAGCCAGAGGACGCTCTTCAGGCACACAGTGGTCATCATGCGAAATGGGTGCACGATCCACTGTCCTATGTGTCCCCAGGGGCAGAGCAGAGTTAAGGCACTCCATTTCAGAGTATGGTTTCGTGGATACAATGCACACCCAGCTCTGCTGATATGAAACACTGGATCTTACCTTGTGGCCTTAGGTCACCTTTCATTGGCCGGAGCTGAATTTGGAGTGCAGTAGGATGAGTTTCTAGAAGGGAATTGTCAGCACATTCTTGGCATTGAGAGAACGCAGCCTTGGCCCACAGCGAAACTCCTGCAGTGAAGAGAAGGTGGGCCGCTAGTGCTGTTCAGGCAGCTTTGAAGCCAAAAGCAAGTCGCTTGCAAAGCGGGAAAATGTGAACTTTCCCATCAGTGTCCCACTTTCAAGCTCGATGACAAAGCATGTTTATCTGATGATTCTGCCTAGCTACCTAGTACAAGGGAAAGACCGCCTCCATCTGCTAAGAAAGGTTTTCACGTGGGGACTGCTGTACATGCACAAGAGCATTCCCCCGCCGTGCAAAAGTTAGGCCTTGGTGAATCTGGATGGTCCCAGAAGTCCAGCATTGTCACAGGGAAAGCTGTCCGTTGTTTTCAGGCTGGAACTCAACATCTAGCTTCCGACTGCCGTAGGGAGACGTCCGTTGGGGGAGTTCACAGGTTTCATTTGTGAGGCACAGTGGCGTTTCTCAGAACCCAAATTCCTCCTTGGGGCACACCAGCATGGAATGTAAGGCTGCTTAGAACGGCGTTCCTGAGGCCATTTGAATGCTGTACAAACGAGCGCTGTCGAGCGATCCGGGCAGGGCTTTGCCATTACCGCTGCACATTCACAGCGTTAAAGCAAACGAACCCTTTTGCCTCCTGGGACTCAAAGGCAACAAAAGAGTTGGCGGCGTTCAGTGCCCCTTCACAGATGTTACAACGAATGTGAGTGCACAACGCGTCGTGAAATACATAACAGAGGAGTGGAAGCATTCCTTTAACACATGCTTCTTCGCTACTATGGCACACCTAAGCTTACAATGGGAGACATCTGGACTTTTACTTGATGCCTGGGGTGCCATTTCTTTGGCTGGTAATTTCCAGAGTGCTCCTGGAGGAGCTCCCAGCAAGGAACTGAGACAGCATGCCTCATACGCGTACACTCATAGTACTTTCGTGACGCCTTCAGGCAGCAAAGAGAAGATGGGCAGCAGGAGTGTTTTTCAGGCAGCTTTCAAACCGCAACTGTCTCGCCTACCGCGGAGGAAAATAAGGTTTTGCCAGGGTAGCCTGCTTTCAACCATGAGCTCCTATAGTTACCCTCAGTCGTTTCTGACTCCCTCAAGGAAACACACGGAACCCACAGGGCCCTTCCATGGAGATCCTTTGGCAACAGAGTCCTCTGCCTAGGCTGAACTGGGGACGTATTTCAGTACCTTAGGTAGGCCTCGGTGACCATGGCTCTTGCACATCCCAACAGAGTTAAGTGTGAAAAGTGTACTCGTCTTCAGGCTGGACGCAGAGCTTAGCTTTCGCTTCTGCCTGCGTGCTGTCCTGAGTCCAGGCCTCAATCGTCAGCACACTGTGTATTAGCAGTGGAGTTCTCTTTCAGTCACTGAGGCCAGTCGACTTGCAAACAGAGTCTGCCCAGCACTGCTTTCGCGAGGCTCTTTGACGACTGGGACACTCTTCCTTGGCAACCCAGAAAGCAGTACTTTTCCCTTGCTATGAATGGGAAGAGTGCTTCCCAGGGACCTATTTCGCCTAGGGTTCCTCAGAAGCCAGAGGACGCTCTTCAGGCACACAGTGGTCATCATGCGAAATGGGTGCACGATCCACTGTCCTATGTGTCCCCAGGGGCAGAGCAGAGTTAAGGCACTCCATTTCAGAGTATGGTTTCGTGGATACAATGCACACCCAGCTCTGCTGATATGAAACACTGGATCTTACCTTGTGGCCTTAGGTCACCTTTCATTGGCCGGAGCTGAATTTGGAGTGCAGTAGGATGAGTTTCTAGAAGGGAATTGTCAGCACATTCTTGGCATTGAGAGAACGCAGCCTTGGCCCACAGCGAAACTCCTGCAGTGAAGAGAAGGTGGGCCGCTAGTGCTGTTCAGGCAGCTTTGAAGCCAAAAGCAAGTCGCTTGCAAAGCGGGAAAATGTGAACTTTCCCATCAGTGTCCCACTTTCAAGCTCGATGACAAAGCATGTTTATCTGATGATTCTGCCTAGCTACCTAGTACAAGGGAAAGACCGCCTCCATCTGCTAAGAAAGGTTTTCACGTGGGGACTGCTGTACATGCACAAGAGCATTCCCCCGCCGTGCAAAAGTTAGGCCTTGGTGAATCTGGATGGTCCCAGAAGTCCAGCATTGTCACAGGGAAAGCTGTCCGTTGTTTTCAGGCTGGAACTCAACATCTAGCTTCCGACTGCCGTAGGGAGACGTCCGTTGGGGGAGTTCACAGGTTTCATTTGTGAGGCACAGTGGCGTTTCTCAGAACCCAAATTCCTCCTTGGGGCACACCAGCATGGAATGTAAGGCTGCTTAGAACGGCGTTCCTGAGGCCATTTGAATGCTGTACAAACGAGCGCTGTCGAGCGATCCGGGCAGGGCTTTGCCATTACCGCTGCACATTCACAGCGTTAAAGCAAACGAACCCTTTTGCCTCCTGGGACTCAAAGGCAACAAAAGAGTTGGCGGCGTTCAGTGCCCCTTCACAGATGTTACAACGAATGTGAGTGCACAACGCGTCGTGAAATACATAACAGAGGAGTGGAAGCATTCCTTTAACACATGCTTCTTCGCTACTATGGCACACCTAAGCTTACAATGGGAGACATCTGGACTTTTACTTGATGCCTGGGGTGCCATTTCTTTGGCTGGTAATTTCCAGAGTGCTCCTGGAGGAGCTCCCAGCAAGGAACTGAGACAGCATGCCTCATACGCGTACACTCATAGTACTTTCGTGACGCCTTCAGGCAGCAAAGAGAAGATGGGCAGCAGGAGTGTTTTTCAGGCAGCTTTCAAACCGCAACTGTCTCGCCTACCGCGGAGGAAAATAAGGTTTTGCCAGGGTAGCCTGCTTTCAACCATGAGCTCCTATAGTTACCCTCAGTCGTTTCTGACTCCCTCAAGGAAACACACGGAACCCACAGGGCCCTTCCATGGAGATCCTTTGGCAACAGAGTCCTCTGCCTAGGCTGAACTGGGGACGTATTTCAGTACCTTAGGTAGGCCTCGGTGACCATGGCTCTTGCACATCCCAACAGAGTTAAGTGTGAAAAGTGTACTCGTCTTCAGGCTGGACGCAGAGCTTAGCTTTCGCTTCTGCCTGCGTGCTGTCCTGAGTCCAGGCCTCAATCGTCAGCACACTGTGTATTAGCAGTGGAGTTCTCTTTCAGTCACTGAGGCCAGTCGACTTGCAAACAGAGTCTGCCCAGCACTGCTTTCGCGAGGCTCTTTGACGACTGGGACACTCTTCCTTGGCAACCCAGAAAGCAGTACTTTTCCCTTGCTATGAATGGGAAGAGTGCTTCCCAGGGACCTATTTCGCCTAGGGTTCCTCAGAAGCCAGAGGACGCTCTTCAGGCACACAGTGGTCATCATGCGAAATGGGTGCACGATCCACTGTCCTATGTGTCCCCAGGGGCAGAGCAGAGTTAAGGCACTCCATTTCAGAGTATGGTTTCGTGGATACAATGCACACCCAGCTCTGCTGATATGAAACACTGGATCTTACCTTGTGGCCTTAGGTCACCTTTCATTGGCCGGAGCTGAATTTGGAGTGCAGTAGGATGAGTTTCTAGAAGGGAATTGTCAGCACATTCTTGGCATTGAGAGAACGCAGCCTTGGCCCACAGCGAAACTCCTGCAGTGAAGAGAAGGTGGGCCGCTAGTGCTGTTCAGGCAGCTTTGAAGCCAAAAGCAAGTCGCTTGCAAAGCGGGAAAATGTGAACTTTCCCATCAGTGTCCCACTTTCAAGCTCGATGACAAAGCATGTTTATCTGATGATTCTGCCTAGCTACCTAGTACAAGGGAAAGACCGCCTCCATCTGCTAAGAAAGGTTTTCACGTGGGGACTGCTGTACATGCACAAGAGCATTCCCCCGCCGTGCAAAAGTTAGGCCTTGGTGAATCTGGATGGTCCCAGAAGTCCAGCATTGTCACAGGGAAAGCTGTCCGTTGTTTTCAGGCTGGAACTCAACATCTAGCTTCCGACTGCCGTAGGGAGACGTCCGTTGGGGGAGTTCACAGGTTTCATTTGTGAGGCACAGTGGCGTTTCTCAGAACCCAAATTCCTCCTTGGGGCACACCAGCATGGAATGTAAGGCTGCTTAGAACGGCGTTCCTGAGGCCATTTGAATGCTGTACAAACGAGCGCTGTCGAGCGATCCGGGCAGGGCTTTGCCATTACCGCTGCACATTCACAGAGTTAAAGCAAACGAACCCTTTTGCCTCCTGGGACTCAAAGGCAACAAAAGAGTTGGCGGCGTTCAGTGCCCCTTCACAGATGTTACAACGAATGTGAGTGCACAACGCGTCGTGAAATACATAACAGAGGAGTGGAAGCATTCCTTTAACACATGCTTCTTCGCTACTATGGCACACCTAAGCTTACAATGGGAGACATCTGGACTTTTACTTGATGCCTGGGGTGCCATTTCTTTGGCTGGTAATTTCCAGAGTGCTCCTGGAGGAGCTCCCAGCAAGGAACTGAGACAGCATGCCTCATACGCGTACACTCATAGTACTTTCGTGACGCCTTCAGGCAGCAAAGAGAAGATGGGCAGCAGGAGTGTTTTTCAGGCAGCTTTCAAACCGCAACTGTCTCGCCTACCGCGGAGGAAAATAAGGTTTTGCCAGGGTAGCCTGCTTTCAACCATGAGCTCCTATAGTTACCCTCAGTCGTTTCTGACTCCCTCAAGGAAACACACGGAACCCACAGGGCCCTTCCATGGAGATCCTTTGGCAACAGAGTCCTCTGCCTAGGCTGAACTGGGGACGTATTTCAGTACCTTAGGTAGGCCTCGGTGACCATGGCTCTTGCACATCCCAACAGAGTTAAGTGTGAAAAGTGTACTCGTCTTCAGGCTGGACGCAGAGCTTAGCTTTCGCTTCTGCCTGCGTGCTGTCCTGAGTCCAGGCCTCAATCGTCAGCACACTGTGTATTAGCAGTGGAGTTCTCTTTCAGTCACTGAGGCCAGTCGACTTGCAAACAGAGTCTGCCCAGCACTGCTTTCGCGAGGCTCTTTGACGACTGGGACACTCTTCCTTGGCAACCCAGAAAGCAGTACTTTTCCCTTGCTATGAATGGGAAGAGTGCTTCCCAGGGACCTATTTCGCCTAGGGTTCCTCAGAAGCCAGAGGACGCTCTTCAGGCACACAGTGGTCATCATGCGAAATGGGTGCACGATCCACTGTCCTATGTGTCCCCAGGGGCAGAGCAGAGTTAAGGCACTCCATTTCAGAGTATGGTTTCGTGGATACAATGCACACCCAGCTCTGCTGATATGAAACACTGGATCTTACCTTGTGGCCTTAGGTCACCTTTCATTGGCCGGAGCTGAATTTGGAGTGCAGTAGGATGAGTTTCTAGAAGGGAATTGTCAGCACATTCTTGGCATTGAGAGAACGCAGCCTTGGCCCACAGCGAAACTCCTGCAGTGAAGAGAAGGTGGGCCGCTAGTGCTGTTCAGGCAGCTTTGAAGCCAAAAGCAAGTCGCTTGCAAAGCGGGAAAATGTGAACTTTCCCATCAGTGTCCCACTTTCAAGCTCGATGACAAAGCATGTTTATCTGATGATTCTGCCTAGCTACCTAGTACAAGGGAAAGACCGCCTCCATCTGCTAAGAAAGGTTTTCACGTGGGGACTGCTGTACATGCACAAGAGCATTCCCCCGCCGTGCAAAAGTTAGGCCTTGGTGAATCTGGATGGTCCCAGAAGTCCAGCATTGTCACAGGGAAAGCTGTCCGTTGTTTTCAGGCTGGAACTCAACATCTAGCTTCCGACTGCCGTAGGGAGACGTCCGTTGGGGGAGTTCACAGGTTTCATTTGTGAGGCACAGTGGCGTTTCTCAGAACCCAAATTCCTCCTTGGGGCACACCAGCATGGAATGTAAGGCTGCTTAGAACGGCGTTCCTGAGGCCATTTGAATGCTGTACAAACGAGCGCTGTCGAGCGATCCGGGCAGGGCTTTGCCATTACCGCTGCACATTCACAGCGTTAAAGCAAACGAACCCTTTTGCCTCCTGGGACTCAAAGGCAACAAAAGAGTTGGCGGCGTTCAGTGCCCCTTCACAGATGTTACAACGAATGTGAGTGCACAACGCGTCGTGAAATACATAACAGAGGAGTGGAAGCATTCCTTTAACACATGCTTCTTCGCTACTATGGCACACCTAAGCTTACAATGGGAGACATCTGGACTTTTACTTGATGCCTGGGGTGCCATTTCTTTGGCTGGTAATTTCCAGAGTGCTCCTGGAGGAGCTCCCAGCAAGGAACTGAGACAGCATGCCTCATACGCGTACACTCATAGTACTTTCGTGACGCCTTCAGGCAGCAAAGAGAAGATGGGCAGCAGGAGTGTTTTTCAGGCAGCTTTCAAACCGCAACTGTCTCGCCTACCGCGGAGGAAAATAAGGTTTTGCCAGGGTAGCCTGCTTTCAACCATGAGCTCCTATAGTTACCCTCAGTCGTTTCTGACTCCCTCAAGGAAACACACGGAACCCACAGGGCCCTTCCATGGAGATCCTTTGGCAACAGAGTCCTCTGCCTAGGCTGAACTGGGGACGTATTTCAGTACCTTAGGTAGGCCTCGGTGACCATGGCTCTTGCACATCCCAACAGAGTTAAGTGTGAAAAGTGTACTCGTCTTCAGGCTGGACGCAGAGCTTAGCTTTCGCTTCTGCCTGCGTGCTGTCCTGAGTCCAGGCCTCAATCGTCAGCACACTGTGTATTAGCAGTGGAGTTCTCTTTCAGTCACTGAGGCCAGTTGACTTGCAAACAGAGTCTGCCCAGCACTGCTTTCGCGAGGCTCTTTGACGACTGGGACACTCTTCCTTGGCAACCCAGAAAGCAGTACTTTTCCCTTGCTATGAATGGGAAGAGTGCTTCCCAGGGACCTATTTCGCCTAGGGTTCCTCAGAAGCCAGAGGACGCTCTTCAGGCACACAGTGGTCATCATGCGAAATGGGTGCACGATCCACTGTCCTATGTGTCCCCAGGGGCATAGCAGAGTTAAGGCACTCCATTTCAGAGTATGGTTTCGTGGATACAATGCACACCCAGCTCTGCTGATATGAAACACTGGATCTTACCTTGTGGCCTTAGGTCACCTTTCATTGGCCGGAGCTGAATTTGGAGTGCAGTAGGATGAGTTTCTAGAAGGGAATTGTCAGCACATTCTTGGCATTGAGAGAACGCAGCCTTGGCCCACAGCGAAACTCCTGCAGTGAAGAGAAGGTGGGCCGCTAGTGCTGTTCAGGCAGCTTTGAAGCCAAAAGCAAGTCGCTTGCAAAGCGGGAAAATGTGAACTTTCCCATCAGTGTCCCACTTTCAAGCTCGATGACAAAGCATGTTTATCTGATGATTCTGCCTAGCTACCTAGTACAAGGGAAAGACCGCCTCCATCTGCTAAGAAAGGTTTTCACGTGGGGACTGCTGTACATGCACAAGAGCATTCCCCCGCCGTGCAAAAGTTAGGCCTTGGTGAATCTGGATGGTCCCAGAAGTCCAGCATTGTCACAGGGAAAGCTGTCCGTTGTTTTCAGGCTGGAACTCAACATCTAGCTTCCGACTGCCGTAGGGAGACGTCCGTTGGGGGAGTTCACAGGTTTCATTTGTGAGGCACAGTGGCGTTTCTCAGAACCCAAATTCCTCCTTGGGGCACACCAGCATGGAATGTAAGGCTGCTTAGAACGGCGTTCCTGAGGCCATTTGAATGCTGTACAAACGAGCGCTGTCGAGCGATCCGGGCAGGGCTTTGCCATTACCGCTGCACATTCACAGCGTTAAAGCAAACGAACCCTTTTGCCTCCTGGGACTCAAAGGCAACAAAAGAGTTGGCGGCGTTCAGTGCCCCTTCACAGATGTTACAACGAATGTGAGTGCACAACGCGTCGTGAAATACATAACAGAGGAGTGGAAGCATTCCTTTAACACATGCTTCTTCGCTACTATGGCACACCTAAGCTTACAATGGGAGACATCTGGACTTTTACTTGATGCCTGGGGTGCCATTTCTTTGGCTGGTAATTTCCAGAGTGCTCCTGGAGGAGCTCCCAGCAAGGAACTGAGACAGCATGCCTCATACGCGTACACTCATAGTACTTTCGTGACGCCTTCAGGCAGCAAAGAGAAGATGGGCAGCAGGAGTGTTTTTCAGGCAGCTTTCAAACCGCAACTGTCTCGCCTACCGCGGAGGAAAATAAGGTTTTGCCAGGGTAGCCTGCTTTCAACCATGAGCTCCTATAGTTACCCTCAGTCGTTTCTGACTCCCTCAAGGAAACACACGGAACCCACAGGGCCCTTCCATGGAGATCCTTTGGCAACAGAGTCCTCTGCCTAGGCTGAACTGGGGACGTATTTCAGTACCTTAGGTAGGCCTCGGTGACCATGGCTCTTGCACATCCCAACAGAGTTAAGTGTGAAAAGTGTACTCGTCTTCAGGCTGGACGCAGAGCTTAGCTTTCGCTTCTGCCTGTGTGCTGTCCTGAGTCCAGGCCTCAATCGTCAGCACACTGTGTATTAGCAGTGGAGTTCTCTTTCAGTCACTGAGGCCAGTCGACTTGCAAACAGAGTCTGCCCAGCACTGCTTTCGCGAGGCTCTTTGACGACTGGGACACTCTTCCTTGGCAACCCAGAAAGCAGTACTTTTCCCTTGCTATGAATGGGAAGAGTGCTTCCCAGGGACCTATTTCGCCTAGGGTTCCTCAGAAGCCAGAGGACGCTCTTCAGGCACACAGTGGTCATCATGCGAAATGGGTGCACGATCCACTGTCCTATGTGTCCCCAGGGGCAGAGCAGAGTTAAGGCACTCCATTTCAGAGTATGGTTTCGTGGATACAATGCACACCCAGCTCTGCTGATATGAAACACTGGATCTTACCTTGTGGCCTTAGGTCACCTTTCATTGGCCGGAGCTGAATTTGGAGTGCAGTAGGATGAGTTTCTAGAAGGGAATTGTCAGCACATTCTTGGCATTGAGAGAACGCAGCCTTGGCCCACAGCGAAACTCCTGCAGTGAAGAGAAGGTGGGCCGCTAGTGCTGTTCAGGCAGCTTTGAAGCCAAAAGCAAGTCGCTTGCAAAGCGGGAAAATGTGAACTTTCCCATCAGTGTCCCACTTTCAAGCTCGATGACAAAGCATGTTTATCTGATGATTCTGCCTAGCTACCTAGTACAAGGGAAAGACCGCCTCCATCTGCTAAGAAAGGTTTTCACGTGGGGACTGCTGTACATGCACAAGAGCATTCCCCCGCCGTGCAAAAGTTAGGCCTTGGTGAATCTGGATGGTCCCAGAAGTCCAGCATTGTCACAGGGAAAGCTGTCCGTTGTTTTCAGGCTGGAACTCAACATCTAGCTTCCGACTGCCGTAGGGAGACGTCCGTTGGGGGAGTTCACAGGTTTCATTTGTGAGGCACAGTGGCGTTTCTCAGAACCCAAATTCCTCCTTGGGGCACACCAGCATGGAATGTAAGGCTGCTTAGAACGGCGTTCCTGAGGCCATTTGAATGCTGTACAAACGAGCGCTGTCGAGCGATCCGGGCAGGGCTTTGCCATTACCGCTGCACATTCACAGCGTTAAAGCAAACGAACCCTTTTGCCTCCTGGGACTCAAAGGCAACAAAAGAGTTGGCGGCGTTCAGTGCCCCTTCACAGATGTTACAACGAATGTGAGTGCACAACGCGTCGTGAAATACATAACAGAGGAGTGGAAGCATTCCTTTAACACATGCTTCTTCGCTACTATGGCACACCTAAGCTTACAATGGGAGACATCTGGACTTTTACTTGATGCCTGGGGTGCCATTTCTTTGGCTGGTAATTTCCAGAGTGCTCCTGGAGGAGCTCCCAGCAAGGAACTGAGACAGCATGCCTCATACGCGTACACTCATAGTACTTTCGTGACGCCTTCAGGCAGCAAAGAGAAGATGGGCAGCAGGAGTGTTTTTCAGGCAGCTTTCAAACCGCAACTGTCTCGCCTACCGCGGAGGAAAATAAGGTTTTGCCAGGGTAGCCTGCTTTCAACCATGAGCTCCTATAGTTACCCTCAGTCGTTTCTGACTCCCTCAAGGAAACACACGGAACCCACAGGGCCCTTCCATGGAGATCCTTTGGCAACAGAGTCCTCTGCCTAGGCTGAACTGGGGACGTATTTCAGTACCTTAGGTAGGCCTCGGTGACCATGGCTCTTGCACATCCCAACAGAGTTAAGTGTGAAAAGTGTACTCGTCTTCAGGCTGGACGCAGAGCTTAGCTTTCGCTTCTGCCTGCGTGCTGTCCTGAGTCCAGGCCTCAATCGTCAGCACACTGTGTATTAGCAGTGGAGTTCTCTTTCAGTCACTGAGGCCAGTTGACTTGCAAACAGAGTCTGCCCAGCACTGCTTTCGCGAGGCTCTTTGACGACTGGGACACTCTTCCTTGGCAACCCAGAAAGCAGTACTTTTCCCTTGCTATGAATGGGAAGAGTGCTTCCCAGGGACCTATTTCGCCTAGGGTTCCTCAGAAGCCAGAGGACGCTCTTCAGGCACACAGTGGTCATCATGCGAAATGGGTGCACGATCCACTGTCCTATGTGTCCCCAGGGGCATAGCAGAGTTAAGGCACTCCATTTCAGAGTATGGTTTCGTGGATACAATGCACACCCAGCTCTGCTGATATGAAACACTGGATCTTACCTTGTGGCCTTAGGTCACCTTTCATTGGCCGGAGCTGAATTTGGAGTGCAGTAGGATGAGTTTCTAGAAGGGAATTGTCAGCACATTCTTGGCATTGAGAGAACGCAGCCTTGGCCCACAGCGAAACTCCTGCAGTGAAGAGAAGGTGGGCCGCTAGTGCTGTTCAGGCAGCTTTGAAGCCAAAAGCAAGTCGCTTGCAAAGCGGGAAAATGTGAACTTTCCCATCAGTGTCCCACTTTCAAGCTCGATGACAAAGCATGTTTATCTGATGATTCTGCCTAGCTACCTAGTACAAGGGAAAGACCGCCTCCATCTGCTAAGAAAGGTTTTCACGTGGGGACTGCTGTACATGCACAAGAGCATTCCCCCGCCGTGCAAAAGTTAGGCCTTGGTGAATCTGGATGGTCCCAGAAGTCCAGCATTGTCACAGGGAAAGCTGTCCGTTGTTTTCAGGCTGGAACTCAACATCTAGCTTCCGACTGCCGTAGGGAGACGTCCGTTGGGGGAGTTCACAGGTTTCATTTGTGAGGCACAGTGGCGTTTCTCAGAACCCAAATTCCTCCTTGGGGCACACCAGCATGGAATGTAAGGCTGCTTAGAACGGCGTTCCTGAGGCCATTTGAATGCTGTACAAACGAGCGCTGTCGAGCGATCCGGGCAGGGCTTTGCCATTACCGCTGCACATTCACAGCGTTAAAGCAAACGAACCCTTTTGCCTCCTGGGACTCAAAGGCAACAAAAGAGTTGGCGGCGTTCAGTGCCCCTTCACAGATGTTACAACGAATGTGAGTGCACAACGCGTCGTGAAATACATAACAGAGGAGTGGAAGCATTCCTTTAACACATGCTTCTTCGCTACTATGGCACACCTAAGCTTACAATGGGAGACATCTGGACTTTTACTTGATGCCTGGGGTGCCATTTCTTTGGCTGGTAATTTCCAGAGTGCTCCTGGAGGAGCTCCCAGCAAGGAACTGAGACAGCATGCCTCATACGCGTACACTCATAGTACTTTCGTGACGCCTTCAGGCAGCAAAGAGAAGATGGGCAGCAGGAGTGTTTTTCAGGCAGCTTTCAAACCGCAACTGTCTCGCCTACCGCGGAGGAAAATAAGGTTTTGCCAGGGTAGCCTGCTTTCAACCATGAGCTCCTATAGTTACCCTCAGTCGTTTCTGACTCCCTCAAGGAAACACACGGAACCCACAGGGCCCTTCCATGGAGATCCTTTGGCAACAGAGTCCTCTGCCTAGGCTGAACTGGGGACGTATTTCAGTACCTTAGGTAGGCCTCGGTGACCATGGCTCTTGCACATCCCAACAGAGTTAAGTGTGAAAAGTGTACTCGTCTTCAGGCTGGACGCAGAGCTTAGCTTTCGCTTCTGCCTGCGTGCTGTCCTGAGTCCAGGCCTCAATCGTCAGCACACTGTGTATTAGCAGTGGAGTTCTCTTTCAGTCACTGAGGCCAGTCGACTTGCAAACAGAGTCTGCCCAGCACTGCTTTCGCGAGGCTCTTTGACGACTGGGACACTCTTCCTTGGCAACCCAGAAAGCAGTACTTTTCCCTTGCTATGAATGGGAAGAGTGCTTCCCAGGGACCTATTTCGCCTAGGGTTCCTCAGAAGCCAGAGGACGCTCTTCAGGCACACAGTGGTCATCATGCGAAATGGGTGCACGATCCACTGTCCTATGTGTCCCCAGGGGCAGAGCAGAGTTAAGGCACTCCATTTCAGAGTATGGTTTCGTGGATACAATGCACACCCAGCTCTGCTGATATGAAACACTGGATCTTACCTTGTGGCCTTAGGTCACCTTTCATTGGCCGGAGCTGAATTTGGAGTGCAGTAGGATGAGTTTCTAGAAGGGAATTGTCAGCACATTCTTGGCATTGAGAGAACGCAGCCTTGGCCCACAGCGAAACTCCTGCAGTGAAGAGAAGGTGGGCCGCTAGTGCTGTTCAGGCAGCTTTGAAGCCAAAAGCAAGTCGCTTGCAAAGCGGGAAAATGTGAACTTTCCCATCAGTGTCCCACTTTCAAGCTCGATGACAAAGCATGTTTATCTGATGATTCTGCCTAGCTACCTAGTACAAGGGAAAGACCGCCTCCATCTGCTAAGAAAGGTTTTCACGTGGGGACTGCTGTACATGCACAAGAGCATTCCCCCGCCGTGCAAAAGTTAGGCCTTGGTGAATCTGGATGGTCCCAGAAGTCCAGCATTGTCACAGGGAAAGCTGTCCGTTGTTTTCAGGCTGGAACTCAACATCTAGCTTCCGACTGCCGTAGGGAGACGTCCGTTGGGGGAGTTCACAGGTTTCATTTGTGAGGCACAGTGGCGTTTCTCAGAACCCAAATTCCTCCTTGGGGCACACCAGCATGGAATGTAAGGCTGCTTAGAACGGCGTTCCTGAGGCCATTTGAATGCTGTACAAACGAGCGCTGTCGAGCGATCCGGGCAGGGCTTTGCCATTACCGCTGCACATTCACAGAGTTAAAGCAAACGAACCCTTTTGCCTCCTGGGACTCAAAGGCAACAAAAGAGTTGGCGGCGTTCAGTGCCCCTTCACAGATGTTACAACGAATGTGAGTGCACAACGCGTCGTGAAATACATAACAGAGGAGTGGAAGCATTCCTTTAACACATGCTTCTTCGCTACTATGGCACACCTAAGCTTACAATGGGAGACATCTGGACTTTTACTTGATGCCTGGGGTGCCATTTCTTTGGCTGGTAATTTCCAGAGTGCTCCTGGAGGAGCTCCCAGCAAGGAACTGAGACAGCATGCCTCATACGCGTACACTCATAGTACTTTCGTGACGCCTTCAGGCAGCAAAGAGAAGATGGGCAGCAGGAGTGTTTTTCAGGCAGCTTTCAAACCGCAACTGTCTCGCCTACCGCGGAGGAAAATAAGGTTTTGCCAGGGTAGCCTGCTTTCAACCATGAGCTCCTATAGTTACCCTCAGTCGTTTCTGACTCCCTCAAGGAAACACACGGAACCCACAGGGCCCTTCCATGGAGATCCTTTGGCAACAGAGTCCTCTGCCTAGGCTGAACTGGGGACGTATTTCAGTACCTTAGGTAGGCCTCGGTGACCATGGCTCTTGCACATCCCAACAGAGTTAAGTGTGAAAAGTGTACTCGTCTTCAGGCTGGACGCAGAGCTTAGCTTTCGCTTCTGCCTGCGTGCTGTCCTGAGTCCAGGCCTCAATCGTCAGCACACTGTGTATTAGCAGTGGAGTTCTCTTTCAGTCACTGAGGCCAGTCGACTTGCAAACAGAGTCTGCCCAGCACTGCTTTCGCGAGGCTCTTTGACGACTGGGACACTCTTCCTTGGCAACCCAGAAAGCAGTACTTTTCCCTTGCTATGAATGGGAAGAGTGCTTCCCAGGGACCTATTTCGCCTAGGGTTCCTCAGAAGCCAGAGGACGCTCTTCAGGCACACAGTGGTCATCATGCGAAATGGGTGCACGATCCACTGTCCTATGTGTCCCCAGGGGCATAGCAGAGTTAAGGCACTCCATTTCAGAGTATGGTTTCGTGGATACAATGCACACCCAGCTCTGCTGATATGAAACACTGGATCTTACCTTGTGGCCTTAGGTCACCTTTCATTGGCCGGAGCTGAATTTGGAGTGCAGTAGGATGAGTTTCTAGAAGGGAATTGTCAGCACATTCTTGGCATTGAGAGAACGCAGCCTTGGCCCACAGCGAAACTCCTGCAGTGAAGAGAAGGTGGGCCGCTAGTGCTGTTCAGGCAGCTTTGAAGCCAAAAGCAAGTCGCTTGCAAAGCGGGAAAATGTGAACTTTCCCATCAGTGTCCCACTTTCAAGCTCGATGACAATACATGTTTATCTGATGATTCTGCCTAGCTACCTAGTACAAGGGAAAGACCGCCTCCATCTGCTAAGAAAGGTTTTCACGTGGGGACTGCTGTACATGCACAAGAGCATTCCCCCGCCGTGCAAAAGTTAGGCCTTGGTGAATCTGGATGGTCCCAGAAGTCCAGCATTGTCACAGGGAAAGCTGTCCGTTGTTTTCAGGCTGGAACTCAACATCTAGCTTCCGACTGCCGTAGGGAGACGTCCGTTGGGGGAGTTCACAGGTTTCATTTGTGAGGCACAGTGGCGTTTCTCAGAACCCAAATTCCTCCTTGGGGCACACCAGCATGGAATGTAAGGCTGCTTAGAACGGCGTTCCTGAGGCCATTTGAATGCTGTACAAACGAGCGCTGTCGAGCGATCCGGGCAGGGCTTTGCCATTACCGCTGCACATTCACAGCGTTAAAGCAAACGAACCCTTTTGCCTCCTGGGACTCAAAGGCAACAAAAGAGTTGGCGGCGTTCAGTGCCCCTTCACAGATGTTACAACGAATGTGAGTGCACAACGCGTCGTGAAATACATAACAGAGGAGTGGAAGCATTCCTTTAACACATGCTTCTTCGCTACTATGGCACACCTAAGCTTACAATGGGAGACATCTGGACTTTTACTTGATGCCTGGGGTGCCATTTCTTTGGCTGGTAATTTCCAGAGTGCTCCTGGAGGAGCTCCCAGCAAGGAACTGAGACAGCATGCCTCATACGAGTACACTCATAGTACTTTCGTGACGCCTTCAGGCAGCAAAGAGAAGATGGGCAGCAGGAGTGTTTTTCAGGCAGCTTTCAAACCGCAACTGTCTCGCCTACCGCGGAGGAAAATAAGGTTTTGCCAGGGTAGCCTGCTTTCAACCATGAGCTCCTATAGTTACCCTCAGTCGTTTCTGACTCCCTCAAGGAAACACACGGAACCCACAGGGCCCTTCCATGGAGATCCTTTGGCAACAGAGTCCTCTGCCTAGGCTGAACTGGGGACGTATTTCAGTACCTTAGGTAGGCCTCGGTGACCATGGCTCTTGCACATCCCAACAGAGTTAAGTGTGAAAAGTGTACTCGTCTTCAGGCTGGACGCAGAGCTTAGCTTTCGCTTCTGCCTGCGTGCTGTCCTGAGTCCAGGCCTCAATCGTCAGCACACTGTGTATTAGCAGTGGAGTTCTCTTTCAGTCACTGAGGCCAGTCGACTTGCAAACAGAGTCTGCCCAGCACTGCTTTCGCGAGGCTCTTTGACGACTGGGACACTCTTCCTTGGCAACCCAGAAAGCAGTACTTTTCCCTTGCTATGAATGGGAAGAGTGCTTCCCAGGGACCTATTTCGCCTAGGGTTCCTCAGAAGCCAGAGGACGCTCTTCAGGCACACAGTGGTCATCATGCGAAATGGGTGCACGATCCACTGTCCTATGTGTCCCCAGGGGCATAGCAGAGTTAAGGCACTCCATTTCAGAGTATGGTTTCGTGGATACAATGCACACCCAGCTCTGCTGATATGAAACACTGGATCTTACCTTGTGGCCTTAGGTCACCTTTCATTGGCCGGAGCTGAATTTGGAGTGCAGTAGGATGAGTTTCTAGAAGGGAATTGTCAGCACATTCTTGGCATTGAGAGAACGCAGCCTTGGCCCACAGCGAAACTCCTGCAGTGAAGAGAAGGTGGGCCGCTAGTGCTGTTCAGGCAGCTTTGAAGCCAAAAGCAAGTCGCTTGCAAAGCGGGAAAATGTGAACTTTCCCATCAGTGTCCCACTTTCAAGCTCGATGACAAAGCATGTTTATCTGATGATTCTGCCTAGCTACCTAGTACAAGGGAAAGACCGCCTCCATCTGCTAAGAAAGGTTTTCACGTGGGGACTGCTGTACATGCACAAGAGCATTCCCCCGCCGTGCAAAAGTTAGGCCTTGGTGAATCTGGATGGTCCCAGAAGTCCAGCATTGTCACAGGGAAAGCTGTCCGTTGTTTTCAGGCTGGAACTCAACATCTAGCTTCCGACTGCCGTAGGGAGACGTCCGTTGGGGGAGTTCACAGGTTTCATTTGTGAGGCACAGTGGCGTTTCTCAGAACCCAAATTCCTCCTTGGGGCACACCAGCATGGAATGTAAGGCTGCTTAGAACGGCGTTCCTGAGGCCATTTGAATGCTGTACAAACGAGCGCTGTCGAGCGATCCGGGCAGGGCTTTGCCATTACCGCTGCACATTCACAGCGTTAAAGCAAACGAACCCTTTTGCCTCCTGGGACTCAAAGGCAACAAAAGAGTTGGCGGCGTTCAGTGCCCCTTCACAGATGTTACAACGAATGTGAGTGCACAACGCGTCGTGAAATACATAACAGAGGAGTGGAAGCATTCCTTTAACACATGCTTCTTCGCTACTATGGCACACCTAAGCTTACAATGGGAGACATCTGGACTTTTACTTGATGCCTGGGGTGCCATTTCTTTGGCTGGTAATTTCCAGAGTGCTCCTGGAGGAGCTCCCAGCAAGGAACTGAGACAGCATGCCTCATACGAGTACACTCATAGTACTTTCGTGACGCCTTCAGGCAGCAAAGAGAAGATGGGCAGCAGGAGTGTTTTTCAGGCAGCTTTCAAACCGCAACTGTCTCGCCTACCGCGGAGGAAAATAAGGTTTTGCCAGGGTAGCCTGCTTTCAACCATGAGCTCCTATAGTTACCCTCAGTCGTTTCTGACTCCCTCAAGGAAACACACGGAACCCACAGGGCCCTTCCATGGAGATCCTTTGGCAACAGAGTCCTCTGCCTAGGCTGAACTGGGGACGTATTTCAGTACCTTAGGTAGGCCTCGGTGACCATGGCTCTTGCACATCCCAACAGAGTTAAGTGTGAAAAGTGTACTCGTCTTCAGGCTGGACGCAGAGCTTAGCTTTCGCTTCTGCCTGCGTGCTGTCCTGAGTCCAGGCCTCAATCGTCAGCACACTGTGTATTAGCAGTGGAGTTCTCTTTCAGTCACTGAGGCCAGTCGACTTGCAAACAGAGTCTGCCCAGCACTGCTTTCGCGAGGCTCTTTGACGACTGGGACACTCTTCCTTGGCAACCCAGAAAGCAGTACTTTTCCCTTGCTATGAATGGGAAGAGTGCTTCCCAGGGACCTATTTCGCCTAGGGTTCCTCAGAAGCCAGAGGACGCTCTTCAGGCACACAGTGGTCATCATGCGAAATGGGTGCACGATCCACTGTCCTATGTGTCCCCAGGGGCATAGCAGAGTTAAGGCACTCCATTTCAGAGTATGGTTTCGTGGATACAATGCACACCCAGCTCTGCTGATATGAAACACTGGATCTTACCTTGTGGCCTTAGGTCACCTTTCATTGGCCGGAGCTGAATTTGGAGTGCAGTAGGATGAGTTTCTAGAAGGGAATTGTCAGCACATTCTTGGCATTGAGAGAACGCAGCCTTGGCCCACAGCGAAACTCCTGCAGTGAAGAGAAGGTGGGCCGCTAGTGCTGTTCAGGCAGCTTTGAAGCCAAAAGCAAGTCGCTTGCAAAGCGGGAAAATGTGAACTTTCCCATCAGTGTCCCACTTTCAAGCTCGATGACAAAGCATGTTTATCTGATGATTCTGCCTAGCTACCTAGTACAAGGGAAAGACCGCCTCCATCTGCTAAGAAAGGTTTTCACGTGGGGACTGCTGTACATGCACAAGAGCATTCCCCCGCCGTGCAAAAGTTAGGCCTTGGTGAATCTGGATGGTCCCAGAAGTCCAGCATTGTCACAGGGAAAGCTGTCCGTTGTTTTCAGGCTGGAACTCAACATCTAGCTTCCGACTGCCGTAGGGAGACGTCCGTTGGGGGAGTTCACAGGTTTCATTTGTGAGGCACAGTGGCGTTTCTCAGAACCCAAATTCCTCCTTGGGGCACACCAGCATGGAATGTAAGGCTGCTTAGAACGGCGTTCCTGAGGCCATTTGAATGCTGTACAAATGAGCGCTGTCGAGCGATCCGGGCAGGGCTTTGCCATTACCGCTGCACATTCACAGCGTTAAAGCAAACGAACCCTTTTGCCTCCTGGGACTCAAAGGCAACAAAAGAGTTGGCGGCGTTCAGTGCCCCTTCACAGATGTTACAACGAATGTGAGTGCACAACGCGTCGTGAAATACATAACAGAGGAGTGGAAGCATTCCTTTAACACATGCTTCTTCGCTACTATGGCACACCTAAGCTTACAATGGGAGACATCTGGACTTTTACTTGATGCCTGGGGTGCCATTTCTTTGGCTGGTAATTTCCAGAGTGCTCCTGGAGGAGCTCCCAGCAAGGAACTGAGACAGCATGCCTCATACGAGTACACTCATAGTACTTTCGTGACGCCTTCAGGCAGCAAAGAGAAGATGGGCAGCAGGAGTGTTTTTCAGGCAGCTTTCAAACCGCAACTGTCTCGCCTACCGCGGAGGAAAATAAGGTTTTGCCAGGGTAGCCTGCTTTCAACCATGAGCTCCTATAGTTACCCTCAGTCGTTTCTGACTCCCTCAAGGAAACACACGGAACCCACAGGGCCCTTCCATGGAGATCCTTTGGCAACAGAGTCCTCTGCCTAGGCTGAACTGGGGACGTATTTCAGTACCTTAGGTAGGCCTCGGTGACCATGGCTCTTGCACATCCCAACAGAGTTAAGTGTGAAAAGTGTACTCGTCTTCAGGCTGGACGCAGAGCTTAGCTTTCGCTTCTGCCTGCGTGCTGTCCTGAGTCCAGGCCTCAATCGTCAGCACACTGTGTATTAGCAGTGGAGTTCTCTTTCAGTCACTGAGGCCAGTCGACTTGCAAACAGAGTCTGCCCAGCACTGCTTTCGCGAGGCTCTTTGACGACTGGGACACTCTTCCTTGGCAACCCAGAAAGCAGTACTTTTCCCTTGCTATGAATGGGAAGAGTGCTTCCCAGGGACCTATTTCGCCTAGGGTTCCTCAGAAGCCAGAGGACGCTCTTCAGGCACACAGTGGTCATCATGCGAAATGGGTGCACGATCCACTGTCCTATGTGTCCCCAGGGGCATAGCAGAGTTAAGGCACTCCATTTCAGAGTATGGTTTCGTGGATACAATGCACACCCAGCTCTGCTGATATGAAACACTGGATCTTACCTTGTGGCCTTAGGTCACCTTTCATTGGCCGGAGCTGAATTTGGAGTGCAGTAGGATGAGTTTCTAGAAGGGAATTGTCAGCACATTCTTGGCATTGAGAGAACGCAGCCTTGGCCCACAGCGGAACTCCTGCAGTGAAGAGAAGGTGGGCCGCTAGTGCTGTTCAGGCAGCTTTGAAGCCAAAAGCAAGTCGCTTGCAAAGCGGGAAAATGTGAACTTTCCCATCAGTGTCCCACTTTCAAGCTCGATGACAAAGCATGTTTATCTGATGATTCTGCCTAGCTACCTAGTACAAGGGAAAGACCGCCTCCATCTGCTAAGAAAGGTTTTCACGTGGGGACTGCTGTACATGCACAAGAGCATTCCCCCGCCGTGCAAAAGTTAGGCCTTGGTGAATCTGGATGGTCCCAGAAGTCCAGCATTGTCACAGGGAAAGCTGTCCGTTGTTTTCAGGCTGGAACTCAACATCTAGCTTCCGACTGCCGTAGGGAGACGTCCGTTGGGGGAGTTCACAGGTTTCATTTGTGAGGCACAGTGGCGTTTCTCAGAACCCAAATTCCTCCTTGGGGCACACCAGCATGGAATGTAAGGCTGCTTAGAACGGCGTTCCTGAGGCCATTTGAATGCTGTACAAACGAGCGCTGTCGAGCGATCCGGGCAGGGCTTTGCCATTACCGCTGCACATTCACAGCGTTAAAGCAAACGAACCCTTTTGCCTCCTGGGACTCAAAGGCAACAAAAGAGTTGGCGGCGTTCAGTGCCCCTTCACAGATGTTACAACGAATGTGAGTGCACAACGCGTCGTGAAATACATAACAGAGGAGTGGAAGCATTCCTTTAACACATGCTTCTTCGCTACTATGGCACACCTAAGCTTACAATGGGAGACATCTGGACTTTTACTTGATGCCTGGGGTGCCATTTCTTTGGCTGGTAATTTCCAGAGTGCTCCTGGAGGAGCTCCCAGCAAGGAACTGAGACAGCATGCCTCATACGAGTACACTCATAGTACTTTCGTGACGCCTTCAGGCAGCAAAGAGAAGATGGGCAGCAGGAGTGTTTTTCAGGCAGCTTTCAAACCGCAACTGTCTCGCCTACCGCGGAGGAAAATAAGGTTTTGCCAGGGTAGCCTGCTTTCAACCATGAGCTCCTATAGTTACCCTCAGTCGTTTCTGACTCCCTCAAGGAAACACACGGAACCCACAGGGCCCTTCCATGGAGATCCTTTGGCAACAGAGTCCTCTGCCTAGGCTGAACTGGGGACGTATTTCAGTACCTTAGGTAGGCCTCGGTGACCATGGCTCTTGCACATCCCAACAGAGTTAAGTGTGAAAAGTGTACTCGTCTTCAGGCTGGACGCAGAGCTTAGCTTTCGCTTCTGCCTGCGTGCTGTCCTGAGTCCAGGCCTCAATCGTCAGCACACTGTGTATTAGCAGTGGAGTTCTCTTTCAGTCACTGAGGCCAGTCGACTTGCAAACAGAGTCTGCCCAGCACTGCTTTCGCGAGGCTCTTTGACGACTGGGACACTCTTCCTTGGCAACCCAGAAAGCAGTACTTTTCCCTTGCTATGAATGGGAAGAGTGCTTCCCAGGGACCTATTTCGCCTAGGGTTCCTCAGAAGCCAGAGGACGCTCTTCAGGCACACAGTGGTCATCATGCGAAATGGGTGCACGATCCACTGTCCTATGTGTCCCCAGGGGCAGAGCAGAGTTAAGGCACTCCATTTCAGAGTATGGTTTCGTGGATACAATGCACACCCAGCTCTGCTGATATGAAACACTGGATCTTACCTTGTGGCCTTAGGTCACCTTTCATTGGCCGGAGCTGAATTTGGAGTGCAGTAGGATGAGTTTCTAGAAGGGAATTGTCAGCACATTCTTGGCATTGAGAGAACGCAGCCTTGGCCCACAGCGAAACTCCTGCAGTGAAGAGAAGGTGGGCCGCTAGTGCTGTTCAGGCAGCTTTGAAGCCAAAAGCAAGTCGCTTGCAAAGCGGGAAAATGTGAACTTTCCCATCAGTGTCCCACTTTCAAGCTCGATGACAAAGCATGTTTATCTGATGATTCTGCCTAGCTACCTAGTACAAGGGAAAGACCGCCTCCATCTGCTAAGAAAGGTTTTCACGTGGGGACTGCTGTACATGCACAAGAGCATTCCCCCGCCGTGCAAAAGTTAGGCCTTGGTGAATCTGGATGGTCCCAGAAGTCCAGCATTGTCACAGGGAAAGCTGTCCGTTGTTTTCAGGCTGGAACTCAACATCTAGCTTCCGACTGCCGTAGGGAGACGTCCGTTGGGGGAGTTCACAGGTTTCATTTGTGAGGCACAGTGGCGTTTCTCAGAACCCAAATTCCTCCTTGGGGCACACCAGCATGGAATGTAAGGCTGCTTAGAACGGCGTTCCTGAGGCCATTTGAATGCTGTACAAACGAGCGCTGTCGAGCGATCCGGGCAGGGCTTTGCCATTACCGCTGCACATTCACAGCGTTAAAGCAAACGAACCCTTTTGCCTCCTGGGACTCAAAGGCAACAAAAGAGTTGGCGGCGTTCAGTGCCCCTTCACAGATGTTACAACGAATGTGAGTGCACAACGCGTCGTGAAATACATAACAGAGGAGTGGAAGCATTCCTTTAACACATGCTTCTTCGCTACTATGGCACACCTAAGCTTACAATGGGAGACATCTGGACTTTTACTTGATGCCTGGGGTGCCATTTCTTTGGCTGGTAATTTCCAGAGTGCTCCTGGAGGAGCTCCCAGCAAGGAACTGAGACAGCATGCCTCATACGAGTACACTCATAGTACTTTCGTGACGCCTTCAGGCAGCAAAGAGAAGATGGGCAGCAGGAGTGTTTTTCAGGCAGCTTTCAAACCGCAACTGTCTCGCCTACCGCGGAGGAAAATAAGGTTTTGCCAGGGTAGCCTGCTTTCAACCATGAGCTCCTATAGTTACCCTCAGTCGTTTCTGACTCCCTCAAGGAAACACACGGAACCCACAGGGCCCTTCCATGGAGATCCTTTGGCAACAGAGTCCTCTGCCTAGGCTGAACTGGGGACGTATTTCAGTACCTTAGGTAGGCCTCGGTGACCATGGCTCTTGCACATCCCAACAGAGTTAAGTGTGAAAAGTGTACTCGTCTTCAGGCTGGACGCAGAGCTTAGCTTTCGCTTCTGCCTGCGTGCTGTCCTGAGTCCAGGCCTCAATCGTCAGCACACTGTGTATTAGCAGTGGAGTTCTCTTTCAGTCACTGAGGCCAGTCGACTTGCAAACAGAGTCTGCCCAGCACTGCTTTCGCGAGGCTCTTTGACGACTGGGACACTCTTCCTTGGCAACCCAGAAAGCAGTACTTTTCCCTTGCTATGAATGGGAAGAGTGCTTCCCAGGGACCTATTTCGCCTAGGGTTCCTCAGAAGCCAGAGGACGCTCTTCAGGCACACAGTGGTCATCATGCGAAATGGGTGCACGATCCACTGTCCTATGTGTCCCCAGGGGCATAGCAGAGTTAAGGCACTCCATTTCAGAGTATGGTTTCGTGGATACAATGCACACCCAGCTCTGCTGATATGAAACACTGGATCTTACCTTGTGGCCTTAGGTCACCTTTCATTGGCCGGAGCTGAATTTGGAGTGCAGTAGGATGAGTTTCTAGAAGGGAATTGTCAGCACATTCTTGGCATTGAGAGAACGCAGCCTTGGCCCACAGCGAAACTCCTGCAGTGAAGAGAAGGTGGGCCGCTAGTGCTGTTCAGGCAGCTTTGAAGCCAAAAGCAAGTCGCTTGCAAAGCGGGAAAATGTGAACTTTCCCATCAGTGTCCCACTTTCAAGCTCGATGACAAAGCATGTTTATCTGATGATTCTGCCTAGCTACCTAGTACAAGGGAAAGACCGCCTCCATCTGCTAAGAAAGGTTTTCACGTGGGGACTGCTGTACATGCACAAGAGCATTCCCCCGCCGTGCAAAAGTTAGGCCTTGGTGAATCTGGATGGTCCCAGAAGTCCAGCATTGTCACAGGGAAAGCTGTCCGTTGTTTTCAGGCTGGAACTCAACATCTAGCTTCCGACTGCCGTAGGGAGACGTCCGTTGGGGGAGTTCACAGGTTTCATTTGTGAGGCACAGTGGCGTTTCTCAGAACCCAAATTCCTCCTTGGGGCACACCAGCATGGAATGTAAGGCTGCTTAGAACGGCGTTCCTGAGGCCATTTGAATGCTGTACAAACGAGCGCTGTCGAGCGATCCGGGCAGGGCTTTGCCATTACCGCTGCACATTCACAGCGTTAAAGCAAACGAACCCTTTTGCCTCCTGGGACTCAAAGGCAACAAAAGAGTTGGCGGCGTTCAGTGCCCCTTCACAGATGTTACAACGAATGTGAGTGCACAACGCGTCGTGAAATACATAACAGAGGAGTGGAAGCATTCCTTTAACACATGCTTCTTCGCTACTATGGCACACCTAAGCTTACAATGGGAGACATCTGGACTTTTACTTGATGCCTGGGGTGCCATTTCTTTGGCTGGTAATTTCCAGAGTGCTCCTGGAGGAGCTCCCAGCAAGGAACTGAGACAGCATGCCTCATACGAGTACACTCATAGTACTTTCGTGACGCCTTCAGGCAGCAAAGAGAAGATGGGCAGCAGGAGTGTTTTTCAGGCAGCTTTCAAACCGCAACTGTCTCGCCTACCGCGGAGGAAAATAAGGTTTTGCCAGGGTAGCCTGCTTTCAACCATGAGCTCCTATAGTTACCCTCAGTCGTTTCTGACTCCCTCAAGGAAACACACGGAACCCACAGGGCCCTTCCATGGAGATCCTTTGGCAACAGAGTCCTCTGCCTAGGCTGAACTGGGGACGTATTTCAGTACCTTAGGTAGGCCTCGGTGACCATGGCTCTTGCACATCCCAACAGAGTTAAGTGTGAAAAGTGTACTCGTCTTCAGGCTGGACGCAGAGCTTAGCTTTCGCTTCTGCCTGCGTGCTGTCCTGAGTCCAGGCCTCAATCGTCAGCACACTGTGTATTAGCAGTGGAGTTCTCTTTCAGTCACTGAGGCCAGTCGACTTGCAAACAGAGTCTGCCCAGCACTGCTTTCGCGAGGCTCTTTGACGACTGGGACACTCTTCCTTGGCAACCCAGAAAGCAGTACTTTTCCCTTGCTATGAATGGGAAGAGTGCTTCCCAGGGACCTATTTCGCCTAGGGTTCCTCAGAAGCCAGAGGACGCTCTTCAGGCACACAGTGGTCATCATGCGAAATGGGTGCACGATCCACTGTCCTATGTGTCCCCAGGGGCATAGCAGAGTTAAGGCACTCCATTTCAGAGTATGGTTTCGTGGATACAATGCACACCCAGCTCTGCTGATATGAAACACTGGATCTTACCTTGTGGCCTTAGGTCACCTTTCATTGGCCGGAGCTGAATTTGGAGTGCAGTAGGATGAGTTTCTAGAAGGGAATTGTCAGCACATTCTTGGCATTGAGAGAACGCAGCCTTGGCCCACAGCGAAACTCCTGCAGTGAAGAGAAGGTGGGCCGCTAGTGCTGTTCAGGCAGCTTTGAAGCCAAAAGCAAGTCGCTTGCAAAGCGGGAAAATGTGAACTTTCCCATCA
>NW_026871591.1:0-85971 GCF_028564815.1 Eubalaena glacialis | reverse complement strand
CCACGTGGGACCACTGCATCGCAGAATCTTAGAGTGGCCAATGGCAGGCAGCTGGCTAGAGATGAGGACAAGAGAAAACTGCCCAGCAGCCTGGGACAACCCCGGGGTGAGGCCTTAGTAAGGGCCAGTGTCAGATCCTCAGAGATAACTTGAAGAGACGGTTCAGGCTGTTAGGGACATCATCAGAGATGTACTTAGGGACATATTCAGAACCTTAGTTATGGACAGGATCAGGGCATTATTTAATGACAGCTTAGACTATAAGGGACAGCGTCAGGGCCTAAGTTAGAGATAACGTGAGAGCCTTAGTTAGACACAATTCAGGCTGTTACTTAGGGATATCTTCAGGGCCTTAGAGCCAGCATCATGGCCATAATTAGAACCAGTGTCAGGGCTTTAGTTAGGGCCAAAACTAGGGTGTTAATTAGGGAAAGAGTCAGGTCATTAGTTACAGGCAGTGTCAGGGTTTTAGGTAGGGACAGCGGCAAGTCCTTAGTTAAGAAGAGTGTCAGGGCCTCACTTAGGGGCAGCGTCAGGATGTTAGTTAGGGAGAGTCAGGACATTAGAATGTCAGGTTCTGAGGTAGAGACAGCATCAGGGCCTTAGTTAGGGACAGCGTCAGAGATGTACCTAGGGACATATTCAGGGCCTTAGTTATGGACAGGATCAGGGTGATACTGAGGAACACCTAAAGGTATTAGGGACATCTTCAGGGCCTCAATTAGGGATAGCATCAGGGTGTTAGTTAGGGAAAGAGTCAGGCCATTATTATAGATAGTGTCAGTGCCTTAGGTATAGAGAGTATCAGGGCCTTAGTTAAGGACAGCATCAGAGACTTACTTAAGGACATATTCAGGGCCTTAGTTATGGACAGGATTAGGGCATTACTGAGAGATACACGAGGCTATTAGGGGCAGCATCAGGGTGTTAGGGAAAGAGTCGGCCATTGTTATAGACAGTGTCAGTGCCTCAGGTAGAGACATCATCACAGCTTTAGGAAGAGGGTCAGGGCCTTGGTTAGGGACAGGGTCAGGCCAACAGTGAGGGACATCTAAGGCTATTAGGGACATCGTCAAGGTCTTAGATTGGGCCAGCATCAGGGCTGTAGTGTCGACCATTGTCAGGGCATTAATGAGGGACAAAATTAGGGTGTTAGTTAGGGAAAGAGTCAGGCCATTAGTCACAGACAGTTTTAGGGCCTCAGGTAGAATCGGCATCAAGGCCTTAGTTAGGAAGAGCATCAGGGCCTCAGTAAGGTTCAGCATCAGGACGTTAGTTAGGGCCAGCAACAGGCCCTTTGTTAGGGACAGTGTTGTCAGGCCCTCAGAGATAACTTGAAGGCCTTAGTAAGAGACAGTTTAGGCCGTTAGTTAGGGACACTTCAGAGACTTTCTTAGGGATATATTCAGGGCCTTAGTAATAGAATCAGGGTGTTATTTTGTGACCACTTAAACACTAAGGGACAACATCAAAGCCTAAGTTAGGCAGGGTGTCAGCATCTTGGGGATAGTGTTAGGGACTTTGTAAGTTATAGCTTAGGCCATTAGCTAGGGACACGGTCAGGGGCTTATTAAGGGCAGTGTCAGAGACTTAATGAGGGACAACTTCAGGGCCTTAGTTATGGACAGGATCAGGTCCATACTTGGGACCAGTGTCAGGCCGTTATTTAGGGGCAGTGTCAGGGCATACTGTAGAGACAGCGTCAAGGCCCTTACTTAGGAACAGGGTCAGGGCCTTAGGACAGGGTCAGAGACTTACGTAGGCACATATTCAGGGCATTAGTAATGGACAGGATCAGGACAACAGTGAGGGACATCTAAGTCTATTACGGACATCGTCAGGGCCTTAGATAGGGTCAGCATCAGGGCCATAGTTAGGACCAGTTTCAGGGCGTTATTTAGGGACAAAATTAGGAGGTTAGTTAAGGAAAAAGTCAGGAAATTAGTTACAGACAGTGTCAGCTTTTCAGATAGAGACTTCAAGGTCTTAGTGAGAGCATCAGCATCTCAGGTAGGAACTGCATCAGGACATTATTTAAAGACAGTGTCAAGGATTTAAATAGGGAGAGTGTCAGGGTTAGGGTTAGGGTTAGGGTTGGGTTTAGGGTTCGGGTTAGGGATAGGGTACGGCTTATATTATGGGTTAGGGTACGGGTTAAGGTATCAGTTACGGTTAGGATTAGGGTTAGTTTTAGGGTTTGGGTTAGGTTTACGGTGCGGGTTAGGATTAGGGTATGGGTTAGGGTTAGGGTACGCGTTAGGGTTAGGGTATTTATTAAACCTATACCACTCTCTAGATACCACTTAGCACGTAAAGGAATATTATTTGGGGTCCAGCCATGGAGAAGATTTTAGACACTAGGATAAGATAAAGAACACACACATTACAAAGAAATCACATTAGGATTTTCTTTTTAACTTGTCCCGTAAAACACTAGTGCATAGAAAATTTATTGGAGGCAGAAGCAGTCAAGGGTAGTTGAGGGTAAGGGTTAGGGTTAGGGTTAGGGTTAGGGTACGGCTTAGGGTACGGGTTAGGGTACGGCGTAGGGTATGAGTTAGGGTTAGGGTTAGTTTTAGACTTAGGGCTAGGTTTAGGGAACGGGTTAGGATTAGGGTACGTGTGAAGGTTAGGGTATGTGTTAGGTTAGGGTACGCGTTAGTGTTAGGGTATTTATTAAACCTATCCCACTCTCTAGATACCACTTAGCACGTAAAGGAATATTATTTGGGGTGCAGCCATGGAGAAGATTTTAGACACTAGGATAAGATAAAGAACACACACATTATAAAGAAATCACATTAGGATTCTCTTTTTAACCTGTTCCTTAAAACACTAGTGCTGAGGAAATCTATTGGAGGCAGAAGCAGTCAAGGGTACTTTAGGGTTATGGTTATGGGTAGGGTTAGGGTTAGGGTTAGGGTACGGCTTAGGGTACGTGTTAGGGTATGAATGAGGGTACGGCGTAGGGTATGGGTTAGGGTTAGGTTTAGGGTTAGGGTTAGGGTACAGGTGAGGGTACGGTGTAGGGTATGGGTTAGGATTAGGGTTACTTTTAGTGTTAGGGTAGGTTTATGGTACGGGTTCGGATTACGGTACGTTTTAGGGTTAGGGTATGGGTTAGGGTTAGGATACGCATTAGGGTTGGGTTATTTATTAAACCGATTCCACTCTCTACATACCACTGAGCACGTAAAGGAATATTATTTGGGGTCCAGCCATGGAGAACATTTTAGACACTAACATAAGATAAAGAACACGCACATTATAAAGAAATCACATTAGGATTTCCTTTTTAACCTGTTCCTTAAAACAATAGTGCTTAGGAAATCTATTGGAGGCAGAAGCAGTCAAGGGTAGTTTAGGGTTATGGTTAGGGTTAGGGTTAGGGTTAGGGTACGTGTTAAGGTACAGGAGAGGGTACGGTGTAGGGTACGGGTTAGGGTACGGGTGAGGATACGGCGTAATGTATAGGTTAGGGTTAGGGTTAGGGTACGGCTTAGGGTACGGGTTAGGTTACGGGTGAGGGTACGGCGTAGGGTATGGGTTAGGGTTAGGTTTAGGGTTAGTGTTAGTGTTAGGGTTAGGGTACGGCTTAGCGTATGGGATAGGGTACGGGTGAGGGTACGGCATACGGTAGGGGTTAGGGTTAGAAGTAGGGTTAGGGTTGGGGTTAGGGTACGGCTTAGGGTACGGGTGAGGTTACGGGTGAGGGTACTGCGTAGGGTATTGGTTAGGGTTAGGATACGGCTTAGGATACGGGTTAGGGTACGGGTTAGGGTATGGCGTAGGGTATGGGTTAGGGTTAGGGTTAGGGTTAGGGTTAGGGTTAGGGTTAGGGTACGGCTTAGGATACGGGTTAGGGTACGTGTGAGGGTACGGCGTAGCGTATGGGTTAGGGTTAGGGTTAGGATACGTCTTAGGGTACGGGTTAGAGTACGGGTGAGGGTACAGCGTAGGGTAAGGGTTAGGGTTAGGGTTAGGGTTAGGGTTAGTTTTAGGGTTAGGGATTGGTTTAGGGTACGGGTTAGGATTAGCGTACGTGTTAGGGTTAGGTTTTGGGTTAGGGTTAGGGTACGCGTTAGGGTTAGGGTATGGGTTAGGGTTAGGATACACGTTAGGATTAGGGTATTTATTAAACCTATCCCACTCTCTAGATACCACTTAGCACGTAAAGGAATATTATTAGGGATCCAGCCATGGAGAAGATTTTAGTCACTAGGATAAGATAAAGAATAAACACATTATAAAAAAATCACATTAGGATTTTCTTTTTAACCTGTTCCTTAAAACACTAGTGCTTAGGAAATCTAATAGAGGCAAAAGCAATCAAGGGTAGTTTAGGGTTAGGGTTAGGGTTAGGGTTAGTGTTAGGGTTAGGGTACGGCTTAGGGTATGGGATAGGGTATGGGTGAGGGTACGGTGTAGGTTATGGGTTAGGGTTAGGGTTAGGGTTAGTTTTATGGTTAGGGATTGGTTTAGGGTACGGGTTAGGATTAGCATACGTGTTCGGGTTAGGGTTTTGGTTAGGGTTAGGGTACGCGTTAGGGTTAGGGTATGGGTTAGGTTTAGGGTACACTTTAGGATTAGGGTATTTATTAAACCTATCCCACTCTCTAGATACCACTTAACACGTAAAGGATTATTATTTGGGGTTCAGCCATGGAGAAGATTTTAGTCATTGGATAAGATAAAGAATAAACACATTATAAAAAAATCACATAAGGTTTTCTTTTTAACCTGTTCCTTAAAACACTAGTGTTTAGGAAATCTAATGGAGGCAAAAGCAGTAAAGGGTAGTTTAGGGTTAGGGTTAGGGTTAGGGTTAGGGTAGGGCTTAGGATATGGGTGAGGGTACTGGTGAGGGTACTGCATAGGTTATTGGTTAGAGTTAGGGTACGGCTTAGGATACGGGTTAGGATATGGGTTAGGTTACGGCGTTGGATATGGGTGAGGGTTAGGGTTAGGGTTAGGGTAAGGCTTTGGGTACGGGTTAGGGTATGGGTGAGGGTACGGCGTAGGGTAGAGGTTAGGGTTAGGTTTAGGGTTAGGGTACGGCTTAGGATACGGGTTAGGGTATGGGTGAGGGTACGGCGTAGCGTATGGGTTAGGGTTAGGGTTAGGGTTAGGGTTAGTTTTAGGGTTAGGGATTGGTTTAGGGTACGGGTTAGTATTAGCGTACGTGTTAGGGTTAGGGTTTGGGTTAGGGTTAGGGTACGCATTAGGGTTAGGGTATGGGTTAGGGTTAGGGTACACGTTAGGATTAGGGTATTTATTAAACCTATCCCACTCTCTAGATACCACTTAGCACGTAAAGGAATATTATTTAGGGTCCAGCCATGGAGAAGATTTTCGTCACTAGGATAAGATAAAGAATAAACACATTATAAAAAAATCATATTAGGATTTTCTTTTTAACCTGTTCCTTAAAACACTCGTGCTTAGGAAATCTAATGGAGGCAAAAGCAGTCAAGGGTAGTTTAGGGTTAGGGTTAGGGTTAGTGTTAGGGTTAGGGTACGGCTTAGGGTATGGGATAGGGTATGGGTGAGGGTACGGCATAGGGTAGGGTTTAGGGTTAGGGTTAGTGTTAGGGTTAGGGTTAGGGTATGGCTTAGGGTACGGGTGAGGGTACTGTGTAGGTCATTGGTTAGGGTTAGGTTAAGGCTTAGGATACGGGTTATTGTATGGGTTAGGGTACGGCGCAGGGTATGGGTAAGGGTTAGGGTTAGGGTTAGAGTTAGGGTACGGCTTAGGGTACGGGTGAGGGTACGGCGTAGTGTATAGGTTAGGGTTAGGGTTAGGGTACGGCTTAGGGTACGGGTTAGGTTACGGGTGAGGGTACGGCGTAGGGTATGGGTTAGGGTTAGGGTTAGGGTTAGTGTTAGTGTTAGGGTTAGGGTACGGCTTAGCGTATGGGATAGGGTACGGGTGAGGGTACGGCGTAGGGTAGGGGTTAGGGTTAGGGTTAGGGTTAGGGTATGGCTTAGGGTACGGGTGAGGGTACGGGTGAGGGTACTGCGTAGGGTATTGGTTAGGGTTAGGGTACGGCTTAGGATACGTGTTAGGGTACGGGTTAGGGTATGGTGTAGGGTATGGGTTAGGGTTAGGGTTAGGGTTAGGGTTAGGGTTAGGGTACGGCTTAGGATACAGGTTAGGGTACGGGTGAGGGTACGGCGTAGCGTATGGGTTAGGGTTAGGGTTAGGGTACGCCTTAGGCTACGGGTTAGGGTACGGGTGAGGGTACGGCGTAGGGTAAGGGTTAGGGTTAGGGTTAGGGTTAGGGTTAGTTTTAGGGTTAGGGATTGGTTTAGGGTACGGGTTAGGATTAGCGTACGCGTTAGGGTTAGGGTATGGGTTAGGGTTAGGGTACTCGTTAGGATTTGGGTATTTATTAAACCTATCCCACTCTCTAGATACCACTTAGCACGTAAAGGAATATTATTAGGGATCCAGCCATGGAGAAGATTTTAGTCACTAGGATAAGATAAAGAATAAACACATATAAAAAAATCACATTAGGATTTTCTTTTTAACCTGTTCCTTAAAACACTAGTGCTTAGGAAATCTAATAGAGGCAAAAGCAATCAAGGGTAGTTTAGGGTTAGGGTTAGGGTTAGGGTTAGTGTTAGGGTTAGGGTACGGCTTAGGGTATGGGATAGGGTACGGGTGAGGGTACGGCGTAGGGTAGGGGTTAGGGTTAGGGTTAGGGTTAGGGTTAGGGTATGGCTTAGGGTACGGGTGAGGGTAAACGGGTGAGGGTACTGCGTAGGGTATTGGTTAGGGTTAGGGTACGTCTTAGGATACGTGTTAGGGTACGGATTAGGGTACGGCGTAGAGTGTGGGTTAGGGTTAGGGTTAGTGTTAGGGTTAGGGTTACGGTACGTCTTAGGGTACGTGTTAGGGTACGGTGAGGGTACGGGTGAGGGTATGGCGTAGTGTATAGGTTAGGGTTAGTGTTAGGGTTAGGGTACAGCTTAGGGTACGGGTGAGGGTACGGGTGAGGGTACTGCGTAGGGTATTGGTTAGGGTTAGGATACGGCTTAGGATACGGTTAGGGTACGGGTTAGGGTATTGCGTAGGGTATGGGTTAGGGTTAGGTTTAGGGTTAGGGTTAGGGTTAGGGTTAGGGTTAGGGTACGGATTAGGATACGGGTTAGGGTACGGGTGAAGGTACGGCGTAGCGTATGGGTTAGGGTTAGCGGTTAGGGTTAGGGTTAGGGTACGGCTTAGGTTATGGGATAGGGTACAGGTGAGGGTATGGCATAGGGTATGAGTTAGGGTTAGGGTTAGGGTTAGGGTTAGGGTACGGCTTAGGGTACGGGTGAGGGTATGGGTGAGGATACTGCGTAGGGTATTGGTTAGGGTTACGGTACGTCTTAGGATACGGGTTAGGGTACGGGTGAGGGTACGGCGTAGGTTAAGGTTTAGGGTTAGGGTTAGTGTTAGGGTTATGGTACGGCTTAGGTTATGGGATAGGGTACAGGTGAGGGTATGGCATAGGGTAGGGTTTAGGGTTAATGTTAGGGTTAGGGTTAGGGGTAGGGTACGGCTTAGGGTACGGGTGAGGGTATGGGTGAGGATACTGCATAGGGTATTGGTTAGGGTTAGGGTACGGCTTAGAATACGGGTTAGGGTACGTGTTAGGGTATGGCGTACGGTATGGGTTAGGGTTAGGGTTAGGGTTAGGGTTAGGGTTAGCGTTAGGGTTAGGGTACGGCTTAGGGTACGGGTTAGGGTACGGGTGAGGTTACGGCGTAGGGTATAGTTTAGGGTTAGGGTTAGGGTTAGGGTACGGCTTAGGATACGGGTTAGGGGTACGGGTGAGGGTACGGCGTAGCGTATGGTTTAGGTTTAGGGTTAGGGTTAGGGTACGGCTTAGGGTACGGGTTAGGGTACGGGTGAGGGTACGGTGTAGGTTATGGGTTAGGGTTAGGGTTAGGGTTAGGGTTAGTTTTAGGGTTAGGGATTGTTTAGGGTACGGGTTAGGATTAGCGTACGTGTTCGGGTAAGGGTTTTTTTGGTTAGGGTTAGGGTACGCGTTAGGGTTAGGGTATGGGTTAGGTTTAGGGTACACGTTAGGATTAGGGTATTTATTAACCTATCCCACTCTCTAGATACCACTTAGCACGTAAAGGAATATTATTTAGGTTCCAGCCATGGAGAAGATTTTCGTCACTAGGATAAGATAAAGAATAAACACATTATAAAAAAATCACATTAGGATTTCTTTTTAACCTGTTCCTTAAAACACTAGTGCTTAGGAAATCTAATGGAGGCAAAAGCAGTCAAGGGTAGTTTAGGGTTAGGGTTAGGGTTAGGGTTAGTGTTAGGGTTAGGGTACGGCTTAGGGTATGGGATAGGGTATGGGTGAGGGTACGGCATAGGGTAGGGTTTAGGGTTAGGGTTAGTGTTAGGGTTAGGGTTAGGGTATGGCTTAGGGTACGGGTGAGGGTACTGTGTAGGTCATTGGTTAGGGTTAGGTTAAGGCTTAGGATACAGGTTATTGTATGGGTTAGGGTACGGCGCAGCGTATGGGTAAGGGTTAGGGTTAGGGTTAGGGTTAGAGTTAGGGTACTGCTTAGGGTACGGGTTAGGGTACTGGTGAGGGTACGGCGTAGTGTATAGGTTAGGGTTAGTGTTAGGGTACGGCTTAGGGTACGTGTTAGGTTACGGGTGAGGGTACGGCGTAGGGTATGAGGTTAGGGTTAGGGTTAGGGTAGTGGTAGTGTTAGCGTTAGGGTACGGCTTAGCGTATGGGATAGGGTACGGGTGAGGGTACGGCGTAGGGTAGGGGTTAGGGTTAGAGTTAGGGTTAGGGTTGGGGTTAGGGTACGGCTTAGGGTATGGGTGAGGGTACGGGTGAGGGTACTGCGTAGGGTATTGGTTAGGGTTAGGATATGGCTTAGGATACGGGGTAGGGTACGGGTTAGGGTATGGCGTAGGGTATGGGTTAGGGTTAGGGTTAGGGTTAGGGTTAGGGTTAGGGTACGGCTTAGGATACGGTTAGGGTACGGGTGAGGGTACGGCGTAGGGTAAGTGTTAGGGTTAGGGTTAGGGTTAGGGTTAGTTTTAGGGTTAGGGATTGGTTTAGGGAACGGGTTAGGATTAGCGTACGTGTTAGGGTTAGGTTTTGGGTTAGGGTTAGGGTACGCGTTAGGGTTAGGGTATGGGTTAGGGTTAGGGTACACATTAGGATTAGGGTATTTATTAAACCTATCCCACTCTCTAGATACCACTTAGCACGTAAAGGAATATTATTAGGGATCCAGCCATGGAGAAGATTTTAGTCACTAGGATAAGATAAAGAATAAACACATTATAAAAAAAATCACATTAGGATTTTCTTTTTAACATGTTCCTTAAAACACTAGTGCTTAGGAAATCTAATAGAGGCCAAAGCAATCAAGGGTAGTTTAGGGTTAGGGTTAGGGTTAGGGTTAGTGTTAGCTTTAGGGTACCGCTTAGGGTATGGGATAGGGTACGGCGTAGGGTAGCGGTTAGGGTTAGGGTTAGGGTTAGGGTAGGGCTTAGGATACGGGTGAGGTTACTGGTGAGGGTACTGCGTAGGTTATTGGTTAGGGTTAGGGTGCGGCTTAGGATACGGGTTAGGATATGGGTTAGGTTACGGCGTTGGGTATGGGTGAGGTTAGGGTTAGGGTTAGGGTAAGGCTTGGGTACGGGTTAGGGTACGGGTGAGGGTACGCGTAGGGTAGAGGTTAGGGTTAGGTTTAGGGTTAGGGTACGGCTTAGGATACGGGTTAGGGTATGGGTGAGGGTACGGCGTAGCGTATGGGTTAGGGTTAGGGTTAGGGTTAGGGTTAGTTTTAGGGTTAGGGATTGGTTAGGGTACGGGTTAGGATTAGCGTACGTGTTAGGGTTAGGGTTTGGGTTAGGGTTAGGGTACGCGTTAGGGTTAGGGTATGGGTTAGGGTTAGGGTACACGTTAGGATTAGGGTATTTATTAAACCTATCCCACTCTCTAGATACCACTTAGCACGTAAAGGAATATTATTTAGGGTCCAGCCATGGAGAAGATTTTCGTCACTAGGATAAGATAAAGAATAATCACATTATAAAAAAAATCACATTAGGATTTTCTTTTTAACCTGTTCCTTAAAACACTAGTGCTTAGGAAATCTAATGGAGGCAAAAGCAGTCAAGGGTAGTTTAGGGTTAGGGTTAGGGTTAGGGTTAGTGTTAGGGTTAGGCTACGGCTTAGGATATGGGATAGGGTATGGGTGAGGGTACGGCATAGGGTAGGGTTTAGGGTTAGGGTTAGTGTTAGGGTTAGGGTTAGGGTATGGCTTAGGGTACGGGTGAGGGTACTGTGTAGGTCATTGTTAGGGTTAGGTTAAGGCTTAGGATACAGGTTATTGTATGGGTTAGGGTACGGCGCAGCGTATGGGTAAGGGTTAGGGTTAGGGTTAGGGTTAGAGTTAGGGTACTGCTTAGGGTACGGGTTAGGGTACTGGTGAGGGTACGGCGTAGTGTATAGGTTAGGGTTAGTGTTAGGGTACGGCTTAGGGTACGTGTTAGGTTACGGGTGAGGGTACGGCGTAGGGTATGGGTTAGGGTTAGGGTTAGGGTTAGTGGTAGTGTTAGCGTTAGGGTACGGCTTAGCGTATGGGATAGGGTACGGGTGAGGGTACGGCGTAGGGTAGGGGTTAGGGTTAGAGTTAGGGTTAGGGTTGGGGTTAGGGTACGGCTTAGGGTATGGGTGAGGGTACGGGTGAGGGTACTGCGTAGGGTATTGGTTAGGGTTAGGATATGGCTTAGGATACGGGGTAGGGTACGGGTTAGGGTATGGCGTAGGGTATGGGTTAGGGTTAGGGTTAGGGTTAGGGTTAGGGTTAGGGTACGGCTTAGGATACGGGTTAGGGTACGGGTGAGGGTACGGCGTAGGGTAAGTGTTAGGGTTAGGGTTAGGGTTAGGGTTAGTTTTAGGGTTAGGGATTGGTTTAGGGAACGGGTTAGGATTAGCGTACGTGTTAGGGTTAGGTTTTGGGTTAGGGGTTAGGGTACGCGTTAGGGTTAGGGTATGGGTTAGGGTTAGGGTACACATTAGGATTAGGGTATTTATTAAACCTATCCCACTCTCTAGATACCACTTAGCACGTAAAGGAATATTATTAGGGATCCAGCCATGGAGAAGATTTTAGTCACTAGGATAAGATAAAGAATAAACACATTATAAAAAAATCACATTAGGATTTTCTTTTTAACATGTTCCTTAAAACACTAGTGCTTAGGAAATCTAATAGAGGCAAAAGCAATCAAGGGTAGTTTAGGGTTAGGGTTAGGGTTAGGGTTAGTGTTAGCTTTAGGGTACCGCTTAGGGTATGGGATAGGGTACGGCGTGGGTAGCGGTTAGGGTTAGGGTTAGGGTTAGGGTAGGGCTTAGGATACGGGTGAGGTTACTGGTGAGGGTACTGCGTAGGTTATTGGTTAGGGTTAGGGTGCGGCTTAGGATACGGGTTAGGATATGGGTTAGGTTACGGCGTTGGGTATGGGTGAGGGTTAGGGTTAGGGTTAGGGTAAGGCTTTGGGTACGGGTTAGGGTACGGGTGAGGGTACGGCGTAGGGTAGAGGTTAGGGTTAGGTTTAGGGTTAGGGTACGGCTTAGGATACGGGTTAGGGTATGGGTGAGGGTACGGCGTAGCGTATGGGTTAGGGTTAGGGTTAGGGTTAGGGTTAGTTTTAGGGTTAGGGATTGGTTTAGGGTACGGGTTAGGATTAGCGTACGTGTTAGGGTTAGGGTTTGGGTTAGGGTTAGGGTACGCGTTAGGGTTAGGGTATGGGTTAGGGTTAGGGTACACGTTAGGATTAGGGTATTTATTAAACCTATCCCACTCTCTAGATACCACTTAGCACGTAAAGGAATATTATTTAGGGTCCAGCCATGGAGAAGATTTTCGTCACTAGGATAAGATAAAGAATAATCACATTATAAAAAAATCACATTAGGATTTTCTTTTTAACCTGTTCCTTAAAACACTAGTGCTTAGGAAATCTAATGGAGGCAAAAGCAGTCAAGGGTAGTTTAGGGTTAGGGTTAGGGTTAGGGTTAGTGTTAGGGTTAGGCTACGGCTTAGGATATGGGATAGGGTATGGGTGAGGGTACGGCATAGGGTAGGGTTTAGGGTTAGGGTTAGTGTTAGGGTTAGGGTTAGGGTATGGCTTAGGGTACGGGTGAGGGTACTGTGTAGGTCATTGGTTAGGGTTAGGTTAAGGCTTAGGATACAGGTTATTGTATGGGTTAGGGTACGGCGCAGGGTATGGGTAAGGGTTAGGGTTAGGGTTAGGGTTAGAGTTAGGGTACGGCTTAGGGTACGGGTTAGGGTACGGGTGAGGGTATGGCGTAGTGTATAGGTTAGGGTTAGGGTTAGGGTACGGCTTAGGGTACGGGTTAGGTTAAAGGTGAGGGTACGGCGTAAGGTATGGGTTAGGGTTAGGGTTAGGGTTAGTGTTAGTGTTAGGGTTAGGGTACGGCTTAGCGTATGGGATAGGGTACGGGTGAGGGTACGGCGTAGGGTAGGGGTTAGGGTTAGAGTTAGGGTTAGGGTTGGGGTTAGGGTACGGCTTAGGGTACGGGTGAGGGTACGGGTGAGGGTACTGCGTAGGGTATTGGTTAGGGTTAGGATATGGCTTAGGATACGGGTTAGGGTACGGGTTAGGGTATGGTGTAGGGTATGGGTTAGGGTTAGGGTTAGGGTTAGGGTTAGGGTTAGGGTACGGCTTAGGATACAGGTTAGGGTACGGGTGAGGGTACGGCGTAGCGTATGGGTTAGGGTTAGGGTTAGGGTACGCCTTAGGCTACGGGTTAGGGTACGGGTGAGGGTACGGCGTAGGGTAAGGGTTAGGGTTAGGGTTAGGGTTAGGGTTAGTTTTAGGGTTAGGGATTGGTTTAGGGTACGGGTTAGGATTAGCGTACGCGTTAGGGTTAGGGTATGGGTTAGGGTTAGGGTACTCGTTAGGATTTGGGTATTTATTAAACCTATCCCACTCTCTAGATACCACTTAGCACGTAAAGGAATATTATTAGGGATCCAGCCATGGAGAAGATTTTAGTCACTAGGATAAGATAAAGAATAAACACATTATAAAAAAATCACATTAGGATTTTCTTTTTAACCTGTTCCTTAAAACACTAGTGCTTAGGAAATCTAATAGAGGCAAAAGCAATCAAGGGTAGTTTAGGGTTAGGGTTAGGGTTAGGGTTAGTGTTAGGGTTAGGGTACGGCTTAGGGTATGGGATAGGGTACGGGTGAGGGTACGGCGTAGGGTAGGGGTTAGGGTTAGGGTTAGGGTTAGGGTTAGGGTATGGCTTAGGGTACGGGTGAGGGTACGGGTGAGGGTACTGCGTAGGGTATTGGTTAGGGTTAGGGTACGTCTTAGGATACGTGTTAGGGTACGGATTAGGGTACGGCGTAGAGTGTGGGTTAGGGTTAGGGTTAGTGTTAGGGTTAGGGTTACGGTACGTCTTAGGGTACGTGTTAGGGTACGGGTGAGGGTACGGGTGAGGGTATGGCGTAGTGTATAGGTTAGGGTTAGTGTTAGGGTTAGGGTACAGCTTAGGGTACGGGTGAGGGTACGGGTGAGGGTACTGCGTAGGGTATTGGTTAGGGTTAGGATACGGCTTAGGATACGGTTAGGGTACGGGTTAGGGTATTGCGTAGGGTATGGGTTAGGGTTAGGTTTAGGGTTAGGGTTAGGGTTAGGGTTAGGGTTAGGGTACGGATTAGGATACGGGTTAGGGTACGGGTGAAGGTACGGCGTAGCGTATGGGTTAGGGTTAGGGTTAGGGTTAGGGTTAGGGTACGGCTTAGGTTATGGGATAGGGTACAGGTGAGGGTATGGCATAGGGTATGAGTTAGGGTTAGGGTTAGGGTTAGGGTTAGGGTACGGCTTAGGGTACGGGTGAGGGTATGGGTGAGGATACTGCGTAGGGTATTGGTTAGGGTTACGGTACGTCTTAGGATACGGGTTAGGGTACGGGTGAGGGTACGGCGTAGGTTAAGGGTTAGGGTTAGGGTTAGTGTTAGGGTTATGGTACGGCTTAGGTTATGGGATAGGGTACAGGTGAGGGTATGGCATAGGGTAGGGTTTAGGGTTAATGTTAGGGTTAGGGTTAGGGTAGGGTACGGCTTAGGGTACGGGTGAGGGTATGGGTGAGGATACTGCATAGGGTATTGGTTAGGGTTAGGGTACGGCTTAGAATACGGGTTAGGGTACGTGTTAGGGTATGGCGTACGGTATGGGTTAGGGTTAGGGTTAGGGTTAGGGTTAGGGTTAGCGTTAGGGTTAGGGTACGGCTTAGGGTACGGGTTAGGGTACGGGTGAGGTTACGGCGTAGGGTATAGTTTAGGGTTAGGGTTAGGGTTAGGGTACGGCTTAGGATACGGGTTAGGGTACGGGTGAGGGTACGGCGTAGCGTATGGTTTAGGTTTAGGGTTAGGGTTAGGGTACGGCTTAGGGTACGGGTTAGGGTACGGGTGAGGGTACGGTGTAGGTTATGGGTTAGGGTTAGGGTTAGGGTTAGGGTTAGTTTTAGGGTTAGGGATTGGTTTAGGGTACGGGTTAGGATTAGCGTACGTGTTCGGGTAAGGGTTTTGGTTAGGGTTAGGGTACGCGTTAGGGTTAGGGTATGGGTTAGGTTTAGGGTACACGTTAGGATTAGGGTATTTATTAAACCTATCCCACTCTCTAGATACCACTTAGCACGTAAAGGAATATTATTTAGGGTCCAGCCATGGAGAAGATTTTCGTCACTAGGATAAGATAAAGAATAAACACATTATAAAAAAATCACATTAGGATTTTCTTTTTAACCTGTTCCTTAAAACACTAGTGCTTAGGAAATCTCATGGAGGCAAAAGCAGTCAAGGGTAGTTTAGGGTTAGGGTTAGGGTTAGGGTTAGTGTTAGGGTTAGGGTACGGCTTAGGGTATGGGATAGGGTATGGGTGAGGGTACGGCATAGGGTAGGGTTTAGGGTTAGGGTTAGTGTTAGGGTTAGGGTTAGGGTATGGCTTAGGGTACGGGTGAGGGTACTGTGTAGGTCATTGGTTAGGGTTAGGTTAAGGCTTAGGATACAGGTTATTGTATGGGTTAGGGTACGGCGCAGCGTATGGGTAAGGGTTAGGGTTAGGGTTAGGGTTAGAGTTAGGGTACGGCTTAGGGTACGGGTTAGGGTACTGGTGAGGGTACGGCGTAGTGTATAGGTTAGGGTTAGTATTAGGGTACGGCTTAGGGTACGTGTTAGGTTACGGGTGAGGGTACGGCGTAGGGTATGGGTTAGGGTTAGGGTTAGGGTTAGTGTTAGTGTTAGCGTTAGGGTACGGCTTAGCGTATGGGATAGGGTACGGGTGAGGGTACGGCGTAGGGTAGGGGTTAGGGTTAGAGTTAGGGTTAGGGTTGGGCTTAGGGTACGGCTTAGGGTACGGGTGAGGGTACGGGTGAGGGTACTGCGTAGGGTATTGGTTAGGGTTAGGATATGGCTTAGGATACGGGTTAGGGTACGGGTTAGGGTATGGCGTAGGGTATGGGTTAGGGTTAGGGTTAGGGTTAGGGTTAGGGTTAGGGTACGGCTTAGGATACGGGTTAGGGTACGGGTGAGGGTACGGCGTAGCGTATGGGTTAGGGTTAGGGTTAGGGTACGTCTTAGGCTACGGGTTAGGGTACGGGTGAGGGTACGGCGTAGGGTAAGTGTTAGGGTTAGGGTTAGGGTTAGGGTTAGTTTTAGGGTTAGGGATTGGTTTAGGGAACGGGTTAGGATTAGCGTACGTGTTAGGGTTAGGTTTTGGGTTAGGGTTAGGGTACGCGTTAGGGTTAGGGTATGGGTTAGGGTTAGGGTACACATTAGGATTAGGGTATTTATTAAACCTATCCCACTCTCTAGATACCACTTAGCACGTAAAGGAATATTATTAGGGATCCAGCCATGGAGAAGATTTTAGTCACTAGGATAAGATAAAGAATAAACACATTATAAAAAAATCACATTAGGATTTTCTTTTTAACATGTTCCTTAAAACACTAGTGCTTAGGAAATCTAATAGAGGCAAAAGCAATCAAGGGTAGTTTAGGGTTAGGGTTAGTGTTAGCTTTAGGGTACCGCTTAGGGTATGGGATAGGGTACGGCGTAGGGTAGCGGTTAGGGTTAGGGTTAGGGTTAGGGTAGGGCTTAGGATACGGGTGAGGTTACTGGTGAGGGTACTGCGTAGGTTATTGGTTAGGGTTAGGGTGCGGCTTAGGATACGGGTTAGGATATGGGTTAGGTTACGGCGTTGGGTATGGGTGAGGGTTAGGGTTAGGGTTAGGGTAAGGCTTTGGGTATGGGTTAGGGTACGGGTGAGGGTACGGCGTAGGGTAGAGGTTAGGGTTAGGTTTAGGGTTAGGGTACGGCTTAGGATACGGGTTAGGGTATGGGTGAGGGTACGGCGTAGAGTATGGGTTAGGGTTAGGGTTAGGGTTAGGGTTAGTTTTAGGGTTAGGGATTGGTTTAGGGTACGGGTTAGGATTAGCGTACGTGTTAGGGTTAGGGTTTGGGTTAGGGTTAGGGTACGCGTTAGGGTTAGGGTATGGGTTAGGGTTAGGGTACACGTTAGGATTAGGGTATTTATTAAACCTATCCCACTCTCTAGATACCACTTAGCACGTAAAGGAATATTATTTAGGGTCCAGCCATGGAGAAGATTTTCGTCACTAGGATAAGATAAAGAATAATCACATTATAAAAAAATCACATTAGGATTTTCTTTTTAACCTGTTCCTTAAAACACTAGTGCTTAGGAAATCTAATGGAGGCAAAAGCAGTCAAGGGTAGTTTAGGGTTAGGGTTAGGGTTAGGGTTAGTGTTAGGGTTAGGCTACGGCTTAGGATATGGGATAGGGTATGGGTGAGGGTACGGCATAGGGTAGGGTTTAGGGTTAGGGTTAGTGTTAGGGTTAGGGTTAGGGTATGGCTTAGGGTACGGGTGAGGGTACTGTGTAGGTCATTGGTTAGGGTTAGGTTAAGGCTTAGGATACAGGTTATTGTATGGGTTAGGGTACGGCGCAGGGTATGGGTAAGGGTTAGGGTTAGGGTTAGGGTTAGAGTTAGGGTACGGCTTAGGGTACGGGTTAGGGTACGGGTGAGGGTATGGCGTAGTGTATAGGTTAGGGTTAGGGTTAGGGTACGGCTTAGGGTACGGGTTAGGTTAAAGGTGAGGGTACGGCGTAAGGTATGGGTTAGGGTTAGGGTTAGGGTTAGTGTTAGTGTTAGGGTTAGGGTACGGCTTAGCGTATGGGATAGGGTACGGGTGAGGGTACGGCGTAGGGTAGGGGTTAGGGTTAGAGTTAGGGTTAGGGTTGGGGTTAGGGTACGGCTTAGGGTACGGGTGAGGGTACGGGTGAGGGTACTGCGTAGGGTATTGGTTAGGGTTAGGATATGGCTTAGGATACGGGTTAGGGTACGGGTTAGGGTATGGTGTAGGGTATGGGTTAGGGTTAGGGTTAGGGTTAGGGTTAGGGTTAGGGTACGGCTTAGGATACAGGTTAGGGTACGGGTGAGGGTACGGCGTAGCGTATGGGTTAGGGTTAGGGTTAGGGTACGCCTTAGGCTACGGGTTAGGGTACGGGTGAGGGTACGGCGTAGGGTAAGGGTTAGGGTTAGGGTTAGGGTTAGGGTTAGTTTTAGGGTTAGGGATTGGTTTAGGGTACGGGTTAGGATTAGCGTACGCGTTAGGGTTAGGGTATGGGTTAGGGTTAGGGTACTCGTTAGGATTTGGGTATTTATTAAACCTATCCCACTCTCTAGATACCACTTAGCACGTAAAGGAATATTATTAGGGATCCAGCCATGGAGAAGATTTTAGTCACTAGGATAAGATAAAGAATAAACACATTATAAAAAAATCACATTAGGATTTTCTTTTTAACCTGTTCCTTAAAACACTAGTGCTTAGGAAATCTAATAGAGGCAAAAGCAATCAAGGGTAGTTTAGGGTTAGGGTTAGGGTTAGGGTTAGTGTTAGGGTTAGGGTACGGCTTAGGGTATGGGATAGGGTACGGGTGAGGGTACGGCGTAGGGTAGGGGTTAGGGTTAGGGTTAGGGTTAGGGTTAGGGTATGGCTTAGGGTACGGGTGAGGGTACGGGTGAGGGTACTGCGTAGGGTATTGGTTAGGGTTAGGGTACGTCTTAGGATACGTGTTAGGGTACGGATTAGGGTACGGCGTAGAGTGTGGGTTAGGGTTAGGGTTAGTGTTAGGGTTAGGGTTACGGTACGTCTTAGGGTACGTGTTAGGGTACGGGTGAGGGTACGGGTGAGGGTATGGCGTAGTGTATAGGTTAGGGTTAGTGTTAGGGTTAGGGTACAGCTTAGGGTACGGGTGAGGGTACGGGTGAGGGTACTGCGTAGGGTATTGGTTAGGGTTAGGATACGGCTTAGGATACGGTTAGGGTACGGGTTAGGGTATTGCGTAGGGTATGGGTTAGGGTTAGGTTTAGGGTTAGGGTTAGGGTTAGGGTTAGGGTTAGGGTACGGATTAGGATACGGGTTAGGGTACGGGTGAAGGTACGGCGTAGCGTATGGGTTAGGGTTAGGGTTAGGGTTAGGGTTAGGGTACGGCTTAGGTTATGGGATAGGGTACAGGTGAGGGTATGGCATAGGGTATGAGTTAGGGTTAGGGTTAGGGTTAGGGTTAGGGTACGGCTTAGGGTACGGGTGAGGGTATGGGTGAGGATACTGCGTAGGGTATTGGTTAGGGTTACGGTACGTCTTAGGATACGGGTTAGGGTACGGGTGAGGGTACGGCGTAGGTTAAGGTTTAGGGTTAGGGTTAGTGTTAGGGTTATGGTACGGCTTAGGTTATGGGATAGGGTACAGGTGAGGGTATGGCATAGGGTAGGGTTTAGGGTTAATGTTAGGGTTAGGGTTAGGGTAGGGTACGGCTTAGGGTACGGGTGAGGGTATGGGTGAGGATACTGCATAGGGTATTGGTTAGGGTTAGGGTACGGCTTAGAATACGGGTTAGGGTACGTGTTAGGGTATGGCGTACGGTATGGGTTAGGGTTAGGGTTAGGGTTAGGGTTAGGGTTAGCGTTAGGGTTAGGGTACGGCTTAGGGTACGGGTTAGGGTACGGGTGAGGTTACGGCGTAGGGTATAGTTTAGGGTTAGGGTTAGGGTTAGGGTACGGCTTAGGATACGGGTTAGGGTACGGGTGAGGGTACGGCGTAGCGTATGGTTTAGGTTTAGGGTTAGGGTTAGGGTACGGCTTAGGGTACGGGTTAGGGTACGGGTGAGGGTACGGTGTAGGTTATGGGTTAGGGTTAGGGTTAGGGTTAGGGTTAGTTTTAGGGTTAGGGATTGGTTTAGGGTACGGGTTAGGATTAGCGTACGTGTTCGGGTAAGGGTTTTGGTTAGGGTTAGGGTACGCGTTAGGGTTAGGGTATGGGTTAGGTTTAGGGTACACGTTAGGATTAGGGTATTTATTAAACCTATCCCACTCTCTAGATACCACTTAGCACGTAAAGGAATATTATTTAGGGTCCAGCCATGGAGAAGATTTTCGTCACTAGGATAAGATAAAGAATAAACACATTATAAAAAAATCACATTAGGATTTTCTTTTTAACCTGTTCCTTAAAACACTAGTGCTTAGGAAATCTCATGGAGGCAAAAGCAGTCAAGGGTAGTTTAGGGTTAGGGTTAGGGTTAGGGTTAGTGTTAGGGTTAGGGTACGGCTTAGGGTATGGGATAGGGTATGGGTGAGGGTACGGCATAGGGTAGGGTTTAGGGTTAGGGTTAGTGTTAGGGTTAGGGTTAGGGTATGGCTTAGGGTACGGGTGAGGGTACTGTGTAGGTCATTGGTTAGGGTTAGGTTAAGGCTTAGGATACAGGTTATTGTATGGGTTAGGGTACGGCGCAGCGTATGGGTAAGGGTTAGGGTTAGGGTTAGGGTTAGAGTTAGGGTACGGCTTAGGGTACGGGTTAGGGTACTGGTGAGGGTACGGCGTAGTGTATAGGTTAGGGTTAGTATTAGGGTACGGCTTAGGGTACGTGTTAGGTTACGGGTGAGGGTACGGCGTAGGGTATGGGTTAGGGTTAGGGTTAGGGTTAGTGTTAGTGTTAGCGTTAGGGTACGGCTTAGCGTATGGGATAGGGTACGGGTGAGGGTACGGCGTAGGGTAGGGGTTAGGGTTAGAGTTAGGGTTAGGGTTGGGCTTAGGGTACGGCTTAGGGTACGGGTGAGGGTACGGGTGAGGGTACTGCGTAGGGTATTGGTTAGGGTTAGGATATGGCTTAGGATACGGGTTAGGGTACGGGTTAGGTTATGGCGTAGGGTATGGGTTAGGGTTAGGGTTAGGGTTAGGGTTAGGGTTAGGGTACGGCTTAGGATACGGGTTAGGGTACGGGTGAGGGTACGGCGTAGTGTATGGGTTAGGGTTAGGGTTAGGGTACGTCTTAGGCTACGGGTTAGGGTACGGGTGAGGGTACGGCGTAGGGTAAGTGTTAGGGTTAGGGTTAGGGTTAGGGTTAGTTTAAGGGTTAGGGATTGGTTTAGGGAACGGGTTAGGATTAGCGCACGTGTTAGGGTTAGGTTTTGGGTTAGGGTTAGGGTACGCGTTAGGGTTAGGGTATGGGTTAGGGTTAGGGTACACATTAGGATTAGGGTATTTATTAAACCTATCCCACTCTCTAGATACCACTTAGCACGTAAAGGAATATTATTAGGGATCCAGCCATGGAGAAGATTTTAGTCACTAGGATAAGATAAAGAATAAACACATTATAAAAAAATCACATTAGGATTTTCTTTTTAACATGTTCCTTAAAACACTAGTGCTTAGGAAATCTAATAGAGGCAAAAGCAATCAAGGGTAGTTTAGGGTTAGGGTTAGTGTTAGCTTTAGGGTACCGCTTAGGGTATGGGATAGGGTACGGCGTAGGGTAGCGGTTAGGGTTAGGGTTAGGGTTAGGGTAGGGCTTAGGATACGGGTGAGGTTACTGGTGAGGGTACTGCGTAGGTTATTGGTTAGGGTTAGGGTGCGGCTTAGGATACGGGTTAGGATATGGGTTAGGTTACGGCGTTGGGTATGGGTGAGGGTTAGGGTTAGGGTTAGGGTTAGTTTTAGGGTTAGGGATTGGTTTAGGGTACGGGTTAGGATTAGCGTACGTGTTAGGGTTAGGTTTTGGGTTAGGGTTAGGGTACGCGTTAGGGTTAGGGTATGGGTTAGGGTTAGGCTACTCGTTAGGATTTGGGTATTTATTAAACCTATCCCACTCTCTAGATACCACTTAGCACGTAAAGGAATATTATTAGGGATCCAGCCTTGGAGAAGATTTTAGTCACTAGGATAAGATAAAGAATAAACACATTATAAAAAAATCACATTAGGATTTTCTTTTTAACCTGTTCCTTAAAACACTAGTGCTTAGGAAATCTAATAGAGGCAAAAGCAATCAAGGGTAGTTTAGGGTTAGGGTTAGGGTTAGGGTTAGTGTTAGGGTTAGGGTACGGCTTAGGGTATGGGATAGGGTACGGGTGAGGGTACGGCGTAGGGTAGGGGTTAGGGTTAGGGTTAGGGTTAGGGTATGGCTTAGGGTACGGGTGAGGGTACGGGTGAGGGTACTGCGTAGGGTATTGGTTAGGGTTAGGGTACGTCTTAGGATACGTGTTAGGGTACGGGTTAGGTTACGGCGTAGAGTGTGGGTTAGGGTTAGGGTAAGTGTTAGGGTTAGGGTTACGGTACGTCTTAGGGTACGTGTTAGGGTACGGGTGAGGGTACGGCGTAGGTTATGGGTTAGGGTTAGGGTTAGGGTTAGGGTTAGGGTACGGCTTAGGATACGGGTTAGGGTACGGGTGAGGGTACGGCGTAGGTTATGGGTTAGGGTTAGGGTTAGTGTTAGGGTTATGTTACGGCTTAGGTTATGGGATAGGGTACAGGTGAAGGTATGGCATAGGGTAGGGGTTAGGGTTAGGTTTAGGGTTAGGGTTAGGGTTAGGGTACGCCTTAGGGTACGGGTGAGGGTATGGGTGAGGATACTGCGTAGGGTATTGGTTAGGGTTAGGGTACGGCTTAGGATACGGGTTAGGGTACGTGTTAGGGTATGGCGTACGCTATGGGTTAGGGTTAGGTTTAGGGTTAGGGTTAGGGTTAGGGTACGGCTTAGGGTACGGGTTAGGGTACGGGTGAGGTTACGGCGTAGGGTATAGTTTAGGGTTAGGGTTAGGGTTAGGGTTAGGGTACGGCTTAGGGTACGGGTTAGGGTACGGGTGAGGGTATGGCGTAGTGTATAGGTTAGGGTTAGTGTTAGGGTTAGGGTACAGCTTAGGGTACTGGTGAGGGTACGGGTGAGGGTACTGCGTAGGGTATTGGTTAGGGTTAGGATACGGCTTAGGATACGGGTTAGGGTACGGGTTAGGGTATTGCGTAGGGTATGGGTTAGGGTTAGGTTTAGGGTTAGGGTTAGGGTTAGGGTTAGGGTTAGGGTACGGCTTAGGATACGGGTTAGGGTACGGGTGAAGGTACGGCGTAGCGTATGGGTTAGGGTTAGGGTTAGGGTTAAGGTTAGGGTACGGCTTAGGTTATGGGATAGGGTACAGGTGAGGGTATGGCATAGGGTATGAGTTAGGGTTAGGGTTAGGGTTAGGGTTAGGGTACGGCTTAGGGTACGGGTGAGGGTATGGGTGAGGATACTGCGTAGGGTATTGGTTAGGGTTACGGTACGTCTTAGGATACGGGTTAGGGTACGGGTGAGGGTACGGCGTAGGTTATGGGTTAGGGTTAGGGTTAGTGTTAGGGTTATGGTACGGCTTAGGATATGGGATAGGGTACAGGTGAGGGTATGGCATAGGGTAGGGTTTAGGGTTAGGTTTAGGGTTAGGGTTAGGGTGAGGGTACAGCTTAGGGTACGGGTGAGGGTATGGGTGAGGATACTGCATAGGGTATTGGTTAGGGTTAGGGTACGGCTTAGAATACGGGTTAGGGTACGTGTTAGTGTATGGCGTACGCTATGGGTTAGGGTTAGGGTTAGGGTTAGGGTTAGGGTAAGGGTTAGGGTACGGCTTAGGGTACGGGTTAGGGTACGGGTGAGGGTACGGCGTAGCGTATGGGTTAGGGTTAGGGTTAGGGTTAGGGTACGGCTTAGGGTACGGGTTAGGGTATGGGTGAGGGTACGGCGTAGGTTATGGGTTAGGGTTAGGGTTAGGGTTAGGGTTAGTTTTAGGGTTAGGGATTGGTTTAGGGTACGGGTTAGGATTAGCATACTTGTTCGGGTTAGGGTTTTGGTTAGGGTTAGGGTACGGGTTAGGGTTAGGGTGTGGGTTAGGTTTAGGGTACACTTTAGGATTAGGGTATTTATTAAACCTATCCCACTCTCTAGATACCACTTAGCACGTAAAGGAATATTATTTGGGGTTCAGCCATGGAGAAGATTTTAGTCACTAGGATAAGATAAAGAATAAACACATTATAAAAAAATCACATAAGGTTTTCTTTCTAACCTGTTCCTTAAAACACTAGTGTTTAGGAAATCTAATGGAGGCAAAAGCAGTAAAGGGTAGTTTAGGGTTAGGGTTAGGGTTAGGGTTAGTGTTAGGGTTAGGGTACGGCTTAGGGTATGGGATAGGGTACGGGTGAGGGTACGGCGTAGGGTAGGGTTTAGGGTTAGGGTTAGGGTTATGGTTAGGGTATGGCTTAGGGTACGGGTGAGGGTACGGGTGAGGGTACTGCGTAGGGTATTGGTTAGCGTTAGGGTACGGCTTAGGATACGTGTTAGGGTACGGGTTAGGGTACGGCGTAGAGTGTGGGTTAGGGTTAGGGTAAGTGTTAGTGTTAGGGTTACGGTACGTCTTAGGGTAAGTGTTAGGGTACGGGTGAGGGTACGGCGTAGGTTATGGGTTAGGGTTAGGGTTAGGGTTAGGGTTAGGGTACGGCTTAGGATACGGGTTAGGGTACGGGTGTGGGTACGGCGTAGGTTATGGGTTAGGGTTAGGGTTAGTGTTAGGGTTATGGTACGGCTTAGGTTATGGGATAGGGTACAGGTGAGGGTATGGCATAGGGTAGGGGTTAGGGTTAGGTTTAGGGTTAGGGTTAGGGTTAGGGTACGCCTTAGGGTACGGGTGAGGGTATGGGTGAGGATACTGCGTAGGGTATTGGTTAGGGTTAGGGTACGGCCTAGGATACGGGTTAGGGTACGTGTTAGGGTATGGCGTACGCTATGGGTTAGGGTTAGGGTTAGGGTTAGGGTTAGGGTTAGGGTACGGCTTAGGGTACGGGTTAGGGTACGGGTGAGGTTACGGCGTAGGGTATAGTTTAGGGTTAGGTTTAGGGTTAGGGTACGGCTTAGGGTACGGGTTAGGGTACGGGTGAGGGTATGGCGTAGTGTATAGGTTAGGGTTAGGGTTAGGGTTAGGGTATGGCTTAGGGTACGGGTGAGTTTACGGGTGAGGGTACTGTGTAGGGTATTGGTTATGGTTAGGGTACGGCTTAGAATACGGGTTAGGGTACGGTTTAGGGTACGGCGTAGGGTATGGGTTAGGGTTAGGGTTAGGTTTAGGGTTAGGGTTAGGGTACGGCTTAGGGTACGGGTTAGGGTACGGGTGAGGGTACGGCGTAGTGTATAGGTTAGGGTTAGTGTTAGGGTTAGGGTACGGCTTAGGGTATGGGATAGGGTACGGGTGAGGGTACGTCGTTGGGTAGGGGTTAGGTTTAGGGTTAGGGTTAGTGTTAGGGTTAGGGTACGGCTTAGGGTATGGGATAGGTTACGGGTGAGGGTACGGCGTAGGGTAGGGGTTAGGGTTAGGTTTAGGGTTAGTGTTAGGTTTAGGGTACCGCTTAGGGTATGGGATAGGGTACGGCGTAGGGTAGCGGTTAGGGTTAGGGTTAGGGTTAGGGTACGGCTTAGGATACGGGTTAGGGTACGGGTGAGGGTGCGGCGTAGCGTATGGGTTAGGGTTAGGGTTAGGGTTAGGGTACGGCTTAGGGTACGGGTTAGGTTACGGGTGAGGGTACGGCGTAGGTTATGGGTTAGGGTTAGGGTTAGGGTTAGGGTTAGTTTTAGGGTTAGGGATTGGTTTAGGGTAAGGGTTAGGATTAGCATACTTGTTCGGGTTAGGGTTTTGGTTAGGGTTAGGGTACGTGTTAGGGTTAGGGTATGGGTTAGGTTTAGGGTACACGTTAGGATTAGGGTATTTATTAAACCTATCCCACTCTCTAGATACCACTTAGCACGTAAAGGAATATTATTTGGGGTTCAGCCATGGAGAAGATTTTAGTCACTAGGATAAGATAAAGAATAAACACATTATAAAAAAAATCACATAAGGTTTTCTTTTTAACCTGTTCTTTAAAACGCTAGTGTTTAGGAAATCTAATGGAGGCAAAAGCAGTAAAGGGTAGTTTAGGGTTAGGGTTAGGGTAGGGCTTAGGATCCGGGTGAGGGTACTGGTGAGGGTACTGCGTAGGTTATTGGTTAGGGTTAGGGTACGGCTTAGGATACGGGTTAGGATATGGGTTAGGTTACGGCGTTGGGTATGGGTGAGGGTTAGGGTTAGGGTTAGGGTAAGGCTTTGGGTACGGGTTAGGGTACGGGTGAGGGTACGGCGTAGGGTAGAGGTTAGGGTTAGGTTTAGGATTAGGGTACGGCTTAGGATACGGGTTAGGGTATGGGTGAGGGTACGGCGTAGCGTATGGGTTAGGGTTAGGGTTAGGGTTAGGGTTAGTTTTAGGGTTAGGGATTGGTTTAGGGTACGGGTTAGGATTAGCGTACGTGTTAGGGTTAGGGTTTGGGTTAGGGTTAGGGTACGCATTAGGGTTAGGGTATGGGTTAGGGTTAGGGTACACGTTAGGATTAGGGTATTTATTAAACCTATCCCACTCTCTAGATACCACTTAGCACGTAAAGGAATATTATTTAGGGTCCAGCCATGGAGAAGATTTTCGTCACTAGGATAAGATAAAGAATAAACACATTATAAAAAAATCACATTAGGATTTTCTTTTTAACCTGTTCCTTAAAACACTAGTGCTTAGTAAATCTAATGGAGGCAAAAGCAGTCAAGGGTAGTTTAGGGTTAGGGTTAGGGTTAGGGTTAGTGTTAGGGTTAGGGTACGGCTTAGGGTATGGGATAGGGTATGGGTGAGGGTATGGCATAGGGTAGGGTTTAGGGTTAGGGTTAGTGTTAGGGTTAGGGTTAGGGTATGGCTTAGGGTACGGGTGAGGGTACTGTGTAGGTCATTGGTTAGGGTTAGGTTAAGGCTTAGGATACAGGTTATTGTATGGGTTAGGGTACGGCGCAGGGTATGGTTAAGGGTTAGGGTTAGGGTTAGGGTTAGAGTTAGGGTACGGCTTAGGTTACGGGTTAGGGAACGGGTGAGGGTACGGCGTAGTGTATAGGTTGGGGTTAGGGTTAGGGTACGGCTTAGGGTACGGATTAGGTTATGGGTGAGGGTACGGCGTAGGGTATGGGTTAGGGTTAGGGTTAGGGTTAGTGTTAGTGTTAGGGTTAGGGTACGGCTTAGCGTATGGGATAGGGTACGGGTGAGGGTACGGCGTAGGGTAGGGGTTAGGGTTAGGGTTAGGGTTAGGGTTAGGGTATGGCTTAGGGTACGGGTGAGGGTACGGGTGAGGGTACTGCGTAGGGTATTGGTTAGGGTTAGGGTACGGCTTAGGATACGTGTTAGGGTACGGGTTAGGGTACGGCGTAGAGTGTGGGTTAGGGTTAGGGTTAGTGTTAGGGTTAGGGTTACGGTACGTCTTAGGGTACGTGTTAGGGTACGGGTTAGGGTACGGCTTAGGTTATGGGATAGGGTACAGGTGAGGGTATGGCATAGGGTAGGGGTTAGGGTTAGGTTTAGGGTTAGGGTTAGGGTTAGGGTACGGCTTAGGGTACGGGTGAGGGTATGGGTGAGCATACTGCGTAGGGTATTGGTTAGGGTTAGGGTACGGCTTAGGATACGGGTTAGGGTACGTGTTAGGGTATGGCGTACGCTATGGGTTAGGGTTAGGGTTAGGGTTAGGGTTAGGGTTAGGGTACGGCTTAGGGTACGGGTTAGCGTATGGGTGAGGTTACGGCGTAGGGTATAGTTTAGGGTTAGGGTTAGGGTTAGGGTACGGCTTAGGGTACGGGTTAGGGTACGGGTGAGGTTATGGCGTAGTGTATAGGTTAGGGTTAGGGTTAGGGTTAGGGTATGGCTTAGGGTACGGGTGAGGGTACGGGTGAGGGTACTGTGTAGGGTATTGGTTATGGTTAGGGTACGGCTTAGAATACGGGTTAGGGTACGGTTTAGGGTACGGCGTAGGGTATGGGTTAGGGTTAGGGTTAGGGTTAGGGTTAGGGTTAGGGTACGGCTTAGGGTACGGGTTAGCGTACGGGTGAGGGTACGGCGCAGTGTATAGTTTAGGGTTAGGGTTAGGGTTAGGGTACGGCTTAGGGTATGGGATAGGGTACGGGTGAGGGTACGGCGTAGGGTACGGGTTAGGTTTAGGATTAGGGTTAGTGTTAGGGTTAGGGTACGGCTTGGGGTATGGGATAGGTTACGGTGAGGGTAAGGCGTAGGGTAGGGGTTAGGGTTAGGTTTAGGGTTAGTGTTAGGTTTAGGGTACCGCTTAGGGTATGGGATAGGGTACGGCGTAGGGTAGCGGTTAGGGTTAGGGTTAGGGTTAGGGTACTGCTTAGGATACGGGTTAGGGTATGGGTGAGGGTGCGGCGTAGCGTATGGGTTAGGGTTAGGGTTAGGGTTAGGGTACGGCTTAGGGTATGGGTTAGGGTACGGGTGAGGTTACGGCATAGGTTATGGGTTAGGGTTAGGGTTAGGGTTAGGGTTAGTTTTAGGGTTAGGGATTGGTTTAGGGTACGGGTTAGGATTAGCATACTTGTTCGGGTTAGGGTTTTGGTTAGGGTTAGGGTACGCGTTAGGGTTAGGGTATGGGTTAGGTTTAGGGTACACGTTAGGATTAGGGTATTTATTAAACCTATCCCACTCTCTAGATACCACTTAGCACGTAAAGGAATATTATTTGGGGTTCAGCCATGGAGAAGATTTTAGTCACTAGGATAAGATAAAGAATAAACACATTATAAAAAAAATCACATAAGGTTTTCTTTTTAACCTGTTCTTTAAAACACTAGTGTTTAGGAAATCTAATGGAGGCAAAAGCAGTAAAGGGTAGTTTAGGGTTAGGGTTAGGGTAGGGCTTAGGATCCGGTTGAGGGTACTGGTGAGGGTACTGCGTAGGTTATTGGTTAGGGTTAGGGTACGGCTTAGGATACGGGTTAGGATATGGGTTAGGTTACGGCGTTGGGTATGGGTGAGGGTTAGGGTTAGGGTTAGGGTAAGGCTTTGGGTACGGGTTAGGGTACGGGTGAGGGTACGGCGTAGGGTAGAGGTTAGGGTTAGGTTTAGGATTAGGGTACGGCTTAGGATACGGGTTAGGGTATGGGTGAGGGTACGGCGTAGCGTATGGGTTAGGGTTAGGGTTAGGGTTAGGGTTTGTTTTAGGGTTAGGGATTGGTTTAGGGTACGGGTTAGGATTAGCGTACGTGTTAGGGTTAGGGTTTGGGTTAGGGTTAGGGTACGCATTAGGGTTAGGGTATGGGTTAGGGTTAGGGTACACGTTAGGATTAGGGTATTTATTAAACCTATCCCACTCTCTAGATACCACTTAGCACGTAAAGGAATATTATTTAGGGTCCAGCCATGGAGAAGATTTTCGTCACTAGGATAAGATAAAGAATAAACACATTATAAAAAAATCACATTAGGATTTTCTTTTTAACCTGTTCCTTAAAACACTAGTGCTTAGGAAATCTAATGGAGGCAAAAGCAGTCAAGGGTAGATTAGGGTTAGGGTTAGGGTTAGGGTTAGTGTTAGGGTTAGGATACGGCTTAGGGTATGAGATAGGGTATGAGTGAGGGTACGGCATAGGGTAGGGTTTAGGGTTAGGGTTAGTGTTAGGGTTAGGGTTAGGGTATGGCTTAGGGTACGGGTGAGGGTACTGTGTAGGTCATTGGTTAGGGTTAGGTTAAGGCTTAGGATACAGGTTATTGTATGGGTTAGGGTACGGCGCAGGGTATGGTTAAGGGTTAGGGTTAGGGTTAGGGTTAGAGTTAGGGTACGGCTTCGGGTACGGGTTAGGGAACGGGTGAGGGTACGGCGTAGTGTATAGGTTAGGGTTAGGGTTAGGGTACGGCTTAGGGTACGGATTAGGTTATGGGTGAGGGAACGGCGTAGGGTATGGGTTAGGGTTAGGGTTAGGGTTAGTGTTAGTGTTAGGGTTAGGGTACGGCTTAGCGTATGGGATAGGGTACGGGTGAGGGTACGGCGTAGGGTAGGGGTTAGGGTTAGGGTTAGGGTTAGGGTATGGCTTAGGGTACGGGTGAGGGTACGGGTGAGGGTACTGCGTAGGGTATTGGTTAGGGTTAGGGTACGGCTTAGGATACGTGTTAGGGTACGGGTTAGGGTACGGCGTAGAGTGTGGGTTAGGGTTAGGGTTAGTGTTAGGGTTAGGGTTACGGTACGTCTTAGGGTACGTGTTAGGGTACGGGTTAGGGTACGGCTTAGGTTATGGGATAGGGTACAGGTGAGGGTATGGCATAGGGTAGGGGTTAGGGTTAGGTTTAGGGTTAGGGTTAGGGTTAGGGTACGGCTTAGGTTACGGGTGAGGGTGTGGGTGAGGATACTGCGTAGGGTATTGGTTAGGGTTAGGGTACGGCTTAGGATACGGGTTAGGGTACGTGTTAGGGTATGGCGTACGCTATGGGTTAGGGTTAGGGTTAGGGTTAGGGTTAGGGTTAGGGTACGGCTTAGGGTACGGGTTAGGGTATGGGTGAGGTTACGGCGTAGGGTATAGTTTAGGGTTAGGGTTAGGGTTAGGGTACGGCTTAGGGTACGGGTTAGGGTACGGGTGAGGGTATGGCGTAGTGTATAGGTTAGGGTTAGGGTTAGGGTTAGGGTATGGCTTAGGGTACGGGTGAGGGTACGGGTGAGGGTACTGTGTAGGGTATTGGTTATGGTTAGGGTACGGCTTAGAATACGGGTTAGGGTACGGTTTAGGGTACGGCGTAGGGTATGGGTTAGGGTTAGGGTTAGGGTTAGGGTTAGGGTACGGCTTAGGGTATGGCTTAGCGTACGGGTGAGGGTACGGCGCAGTGTATAGGTTAGGGTTAGGGTTAGGGTTAGGGTACGGCTTAGGGTATGGGATAGGGTACGGGTGAGGGTACGGCGTAGGGTAGGGGTTAGGTTTAGGGTTAGGGTTAGTGTTAGGGTTAGGGTACGGCTTAGGTTATGGGATAGGTTACGGTGAGGGTACGGCGTAGGGTAGGGGTTAGGGTTAGGTTTAGGGTTAGTGTTAGGTTTAGGGTACCGCTTAGGGTATGGGATAGGGTACGGCGTAGGGTAGCGGTTAGGGTTAGGGTTAGGGTTAGGGTACGGCTTAGGATACGGGTTAGGGTATGGGTGAGGGTGCGGCGTAGCGTATGGGTTAGGGTTAGGGTTAGGGTACGGCTTAGGGTATGGGTTAGGGTACGGGTGAGGTTACGGCGTAGGTTATGGGTTAGGGTTAGGGTTAGGGTTAGGGTTAGTTTTAGGGTTAGGGATTGGTTTAGGGTACGGGTTAGGATTAGCATACTTGTTCGGGTTAGGGTTTTGGTTAGGGTTAGGGTACGCGTTAGGGTTAGGGTATGGGTTAGGTTTAGGGTACACGTTAGGATTAGGGTATTTATTAAACCTATCCCACTCTCTAGATACCACTTAGCACGTAAAGGAATATTATTTGGGGTTCAGCCATGGAGAAGATTTTAGTCACTAGGATAAGATAAAGAATAAACACATTATTAAAAAAATCACATAAGGTTTTCTTTTTAACCTGTTCTTTAAAACACTAGTGTTTAGGAAATCTAATGGAGGCAAAAGCAGTAAAGGGTAGTTTAGGGTTAGGGTTAGGGTTAGGGTTAGGGTAGGGCTTAGGATACGGGTGAGGGTACTGGTGAGGGTACTGCGTAGGTTATTGGTTAGGGTTAGGGTACGGCTTAGGATACGGGTTAGGATATGGGTTAGGTTACGGCGTTGGGTATGGGTGAGGGTTAGGGTTAGGGTTAGGGTAAGGCTTTGGGTACGGGTTAGGGTACGGGTGAGGGTACGGCGTAGGGTAGAGGTTAGGGTTAGGTTTAGGGTTATGGTACGGCTTAGGATACGGGTTAGGGTATGGGTGAGGGTACGGCGTAGCGTATGGGTTAGGGTCAGGGTTAGGGTTAGTTTTAGGGTTAGGGATTGGTTTAGGGTACGGGTTAGGATTAGCGTACGTGTTAGGGTTAGGGTTTGGGTTAGGGTTAGGGTACGCATTAGGGTTAGGGTATGGGTTAGGGTTAGGGTACACGTTAGGATTAGGGTATTTATTAAACCTATCCCACTCTCTAGATACCACTTAGCACGTAAAGGAATATTATTTAGGGTCCAGCCATGGAGAAGATTTTCGTCACTAGGATAAGATAAAGAATAAACACATTATAAAAAAATCACATTAGGATTTTCTTTTTAACCTGTTCCTTAAAACACTAGTGCTTAGGAAATCTAATGGAGGCAAAAGCAGTCAAGGGTAGTTTAGGGTTAGGGTTAGGGTTAGGGTTAGTGTTAGGGTTAGGGTACGGCTTAGGGTATGGGATAGGGTATGGGTGATGGTACGGCATAGGGTAGGGTTTAGGGTTAGGGTTAGTGTTAGGGTTAGGGTTAGGGTATGGCTCAGGGTACGGGTGAGGGTACTGTGTAGGTCATTGGTTAGGGTTAGGTTAAGGCTTAGGATACAGGTTATTGTATGGGTTAGGGTACGGCGCAGGGTATGGTTAAGGGTTAGGGTTAGGGTTAGGGTTAGAGTTAGGGTACGGCTTAGGGTACGGGTTAGGGAACGGGTGAGGGTTCGGCGTAGTGTATAGGTTAGGGTTAGGGTTAGGGTACGGCTTAGGGTACAGATTAGGTTATGGGTGAGTGTACGGCGTAGGGTATGGGTTAGGGTTAGGGTTAGGGTTAGTGTTAGTGTTAGGGTTAGGGTACGGCTTAGCGTATGGGATAGGGTACGGGTGAGGGTACGGCGTAGGGTAGGGGTTAGGGTTAGGGTTAGGGTTAGGGTTAGGGTATGGCTTAGGGTACGGGTGAGGGTACGGGTGAGGGTACTGCGTAGGGTATTGGTTAGGGTTAGGGTACGGCTTAGGATACGTGTTAGGGTACGGGTTAGGGTACGGCGTAGAGTGTGGGTTAGGGTTAGGGTTAGTGTTAGGGTTAGGGTTACGGTACGTCTTAGGGTACGTGTTAGGGTACGGGTTAGGGTACGGCTTAGGTTATGGGATAGGGTACAGGTGAGGGTATGGCATAGGGTAGGGGTTAGGGTTAGGTTTAGGGTTAGGGTTAGGGTTAGGGTACGGCTTAGGTTACGGGTGAGGGTGTGGGTGAGGATACTGCGTAGGGTATTGGTTAGGGTTAGGGTACGGCTTAGGATACGGGTTAGGGTACGTGTTAGGGTATGGCGTACGCTATGGGTTAGGGTTAGGGTTAGGGTTAGGGTTAGGGTTAGGGTACGGCTTAGGGTACGGGTTAGGGTATGGGTGAGGTTACGGCGTAGGGTATAGTTTAGGGTTAGGGTTAGGGTTAGGGTACGGCTTAGGGTACGGGTTAGGGTACGGGTGAGGGTATGGCGTAGTGTATAGGTTAGGGTTAGGGTTAGGGTTAGGGTATGGCTTAGGGTACGGGTGAGGGTACGGGTGAGGGTACTGTGTAGGGTATTGGTTATGGTTAGGGTACGGCTTAGAATACGGGTTAGGGTACGGTTTAGGGTACGGCGTAGGGTATGGGTTAGGGTTAGGGTTAGGGTTAGGGTTAGGGTACGGCTTAGGGTATGGCTTAGCGTACGGGTGAGGGTACGGCGCAGTGTATAGGTTAGGGTTAGGGTTAGGGTTAGGGTACGGCTTAGGGTATGGGATAGGGTACGGGTGAGGGTACGGCGTAGGGTAGGGGTTAGGTTTAGGGTTAGGGTTAGTGTTAGGGTTAGGGTACGGCTTAGGTTATGGGATAGGTTACGGTGAGGGTACGGCGTAGGGTAGGGGTTAGGGTTAGGTTTAGGGTTAGTGTTAGGTTTAGGGTACCGCTTAGGGTATGGGATAGGGTACGGCGTAGGGTAGCGGTTAGGGTTAGGGTTAGGGTTAGGGTACGGCTTAGGATACGGGTTAGGGTATGGGTGAGGGTGCGGCGTAGCGTATGGGTTAGGGTTAGGGTTAGGGTACGGCTTAGGGTATGGGTTAGGGTACGGGTGAGGTTACGGCGTAGGTTATGGGTTAGGGTTAGGGTTAGGGTTAGGGTTAGTTTTAGGGTTAGGGATTGGTTTAGGGTACGGGTTAGGATTAGCATACTTGTTCGGGTTAGGGTTTTGGTTAGGGTTAGGGTACGCGTTAGGGTTAGGGTATGGGTTAGGTTTAGGGTACACGTTAGGATTAGGGTATTTATTAAACCTATCCCACTCTCTAGATACCACTTAGCACGTAAAGGAATATTATTTGGGGTTCAGCCATGGAGAAGATTTTAGTCACTAGGATAAGATAAAGAATAAACACATTATTAAAAAAATCACATAAGGTTTTCTTTTTAACCTGTTCTTTAAAACACTAGTGTTTAGGAAATCTAATGGAGGCAAAAGCAGTAAAGGGTAGTTTAGGGTTAGGGTTAGGGTTAGGGTTAGGGTAGGGCTTAGGATACGGGTGAGGGTACTGGTGAGGGTACTGCGTAGGTTATTGGTTAGGGTTAGGGTACGGCTTAGGATACGGGTTAGGATATGGGTTAGGTTACGGCGTTGGGTATGGGTGAGGGTTAGGGTTAGGGTTAGGGTAAGGCTTTGGGTACGGGTTAGGGTACGGGTGAGGGTACGGCGTAGGGTAGAGGTTAGGGTTAGGTTTAGGGTTATGGTACGGCTTAGGATACGGGTTAGGGTATGGGTGAGGGTACGGCGTAGCGTATGGGTTAGGGTCAGGGTTAGGGTTAGTTTTAGGGTTAGGGATTGGTTTAGGGTACGGGTTAGGATTAGCGTACGTGTTAGGGTTAGGGTTTGGGTTAGGGTTAGGGTACGCATTAGGGTTAGGGTATGGGTTAGGGTTAGGGTACACGTTAGGATTAGGGTATTTATTAAACCTATCCCACTCTCTAGATACCACTTAGCACGTAAAGGAATATTATTTAGGGTCCAGCCATGGAGAAGATTTTCGTCACTAGGATAAGATAAAGAATAAACACATTATAAAAAAATCACATTAGGATTTTCTTTTTAACCTGTTCCTTAAAACACTAGTGCTTAGGAAATCTAATGGAGGCAAAAGCAGTCAAGGGTAGTTTAGGGTTAGGGTTAGGGTTAGGGTTAGTGTTAGGGTTAGGGTACGGCTTAGGGTATGGGATAGGGTATGGGTGATGGTACGGCATAGGGTAGGGTTTAGGGTTAGGGTTAGTGTTAGGGTTAGGGTTAGGGTATGGCTCAGGGTACGGGTGAGGGTACTGTGTAGGTCATTGGTTAGGGTTAGGTTAAGGCTTAGGATACAGGTTATTGTATGGGTTAGGGTACGGCGCAGGGTATGGTTAAGGGTTAGGGTTAGGGTTAGGGTTAGAGTTAGGGTACGGCTTAGGGTACGGGTTAGGGAACGGGTGAGGGTTCGGCGTAGTGTATAGGTTAGGGTTAGGGTTAGGGTACGGCTTAGGGTACAGATTAGGTTATGGGTGAGTGTACGGCGTAGGGTATGGGTTAGGGTTAGGGTTAGGGTTAGTGTTAGTGTTAGGGTTAGGGTACGGCTTAGCGTATGGGATAGGGTACGGGTGAGGGTACGGCGTAGGGTAGGGGTTAGGGTTAGGGTTAGGGTTAGGGTTAGGGTATGGCTTAGGGTACGGGTGAGGGTACGGGTGAGGGTACTGCGTAGGGTATTGGTTAGGGTTAGGGTACGGCTTAGGATACGTGTTAGGGTACGGGTTAGGGTACGGCGTAGAGTGTGGGTTAGGGTTAGGGTTAATGTTAGGGTTAGGGTTACGGTACGTCTTAGGGTACGTGTTAGGGTACGGGTTAGGGTACGGCTTAGGTTATGGGATAGGGTACAGGTGAGGGTATGGCATAGGGTAGGGGTTAGGGTTAGGTTTAGGGTTAGGGTTAGGGTTAGGGTACGGCTTAGGGTACGGATGAGGGTATGGGTGAGGATACTGCGTAGGGTATTGGTTAGGGTTAGGGTATGGCTTAGGATACGGGTTAGGGTACGTGTTAGGGTATGGCGTACGCTATGGGTTAGGGTTAGGTTTAGGGTTAGGGTTAGGGTTAGGGTTAGGGTTCGGCTTAGGGTACGGGTTAGGGTACGGGTGAGGGTATGGCGTAGTGTATAGGTTAGGGTTAGGGTTAGGGTTAGGGTATGGCTTAGGGTACGGGTGAGGGTACGGGTGAGGGTACTGTGTAGGGTATTGGTTATGGTTAGGGTACGGCTTAGAATACGGGTTAGGGTACGGTTTAGGGTACGGCATAGGGTATGGGTTAGGGTTAGGGTTAGGGTTAGGGTTAGGGTTAGGGTACGGCTTAGGGTACGGGTTAGGGTACGGGTGAGGGTACGGCGTAGTGTATAGGTTAGGGTTAGGGTTAGGGTTAGGGTACGGCTTAGGGTATGGGATAGGGTACGGGTGAGGGTACGTCGTTGGGTAGGGGTTAGGTTTAGGGTTAGGGTTAGTGTTAGGGTTAGGGTACGGCTTAGGGTATGGGATAGGTTACGGGTGAGGGTACGGCATAGGGTAGGGGTTAGGGTTAGGTTTAGGGTTAGTGTTAGGTTTAGGGTACCGCTTAGGGTATGGGATAGGGTACGGCGTAGGGTAGCGGTTAGGCTTAGGGTTAGGGTTAGGGTACGGCTTAGTATACGGGTTAGGGTACGGGTGAGTGTGCGGCGTAGCGTATGGGTTAGGGTTAGGGTTAGGGTTAGGGTACGGCTTAGGGTACGGGTTAGGGTACGGGTGAGGGTACGGCGTAGGTTATGGGTTAGGGTTAGGGTTAGGGTTAGGGTTAGTTTTAGGGTTAGGGATTGGTTTAGGGTAAGGGTTAGGATTAGCATACTTGTTCGGGTTAGGGTTTTGGTTAGGGTTAGTGTACGCGTTAGGGTTAGGGTATGGGTTAGGTTTAGGGTACACGTTAGGATTAGGGTATTTATTAAACCTATCCCACTCTCTAGATACCACTTAGCACGTAAAGGAATATTATTTGGGGTTCAGCCATGGAGAAGATTTTAGTCACTAGGATAAGATAAAGAATAAACACATTATAAAAAAAATCACATAAGGTTTTCTTTTTAACCTGTTCTTTAAAACACTAGTGTTTAAGAAATCAAATGGAGGCAAAAGCAGTAAAGGGTAGTTTAGGGTTAGGGTTAGGGTAGGGCTTAGGATACGGGTGAGGGTACTGGTGAGGGTACTGCGTAGGTTATTGGTTAGGGTTAGGGTACGGCTTAGGATACGGGTTAGGATATGGGTTAGGTTACGGCGTTGGGTATGGGTGAGGGTTAGGGTTAGGGTTAGGGTAAGGCTTTGGGTACGGGTTAGGGTACGGGTGAGGGTACGGCGTAGGGTAGAGGTTAGGGTTAGGTTTAGGGTTATGGTATGGCTTAGGATACGGGTTAGGGTATGGGTGAGGGTACGGCGTAGCGTATGGGTTAGGGTCAGGGTTAGGGTTAGTTTTAGGGTTAGGGATTGGTTTAGGGTACGGGTTAGGATTAGCGTACGTGTTAGGGTTAGGGTTTGGGTTAGGGTTAGGGTACGCATTAGGGTTAGGGTATGGGTTAGGGTTAGGGTACACGTTAGGATTAGGGTATTTATTAAACCTATCCCACTCTCTAGATACCACTTAGCACGTAAAGGAATATTATTTAGGGTCCAGCCATGGAGAAGATTTTCGTCACTAGGATAAGATAAAGAATAAACACATTATAAAAAAATCACATTAGGATTTTCTTTTTAACCTGTTCCTTAAAACACTAGTGCTTAGTAAATCTAATGGAGGCAAAAGCAGTCAAGGGTAGTTTAGGGTTAGGGTTAGGGTTAGGGTTAGTGTTAGGGTTAGGGTACGGCTTAGGGTATGGGATAGGGTATGGGTGAGGGTACGGCATAGGGTAGGGTTTAGGGTTAGGGTTAGTGTTAGGGTTAGGGTTAGGGTATGGCTTAGGGTACGGGTGAGGGTACTGTGTAGGTCATTGGTTAGGGTTAGGTTAAGGCTTAGGATACAGGTTATTGTATGGGTTAGGGTACGGCGCAGGGTATGGTTAAGGGTTAGGGTTAGGGTTAGGGTTAGAGTTAGGGTACGGCTTAGGTTACGGGTTAGGGAACGGGTGAGGGTACGGCGTAGTGTATAGGTTGGGGTTAGGGTTAGGGTACGGCTTAGGGTACGGATTAGGTTATGGGTGAGGGTACGGCGTAGGGTATGGGTTAGGGTTAGGGTTAGGGTTAGTGTTAGTGTTAGGGTTAGGGTACGGCTTAGCGTATGGGATAGGGTACGGGTGAGGGTACGGCGTAGGGTAGGGGTTAGGGTTAGGGTTAGGGTTAGGGTTAGGGTATGGCTTAGGGTACGGGTGAGGGTACGGGTGAGGGTACTGCGTAGGGTATTGGTTAGGGTTAGGGTACGGCTTAGGATACGTGTTAGGGTACGGGTTAGGGTACGGCGTAGAGTGTGGGTTAGGGTTAGGGTTAGTGTTAGGGTTAGGGTTACGGTACGTCTTAGGGTACGTGTTAGGGTACGGGTTAGGGTACGGCTTAGGTTATGGGATAGGGTACAGGTGAGGGTATGGCATAGGGTAGGGGTTAGGGTTAGGTTTAGGGTTAGGGTTAGGGTTAGGGTACGGCTTAGGGTACGGGTGAGGGTATGGGTGAGCATACTGCGTAGGGTATTGGTTAGGGTTAGGGTACGGCTTAGGATACGGGTTAGGGTACGTGTTAGGGTATGGCGTACGCTATGGGTTAGGGTTAGGGTTAGGGTTAGGGTTAGGGTTAGGGTACGGCTTAGGGTACGGGTTAGCGTATGGGTGAGGTTACGGCGTAGGGTATAGTTTAGGGTTAGGGTTAGGGTTAGGGTACGGCTTAGGGTACGGGTTAGGGTACGGGTGAGGTTATGGCGTAGTGTATAGGTTAGGGTTAGGGTTAGGGTTAGGGTATGGCTTAGGGTACGGGTGAGGGTACGGGTGAGGGTACTGTGTAGGGTATTGGTTATGGTTAGGGTACGGCTTAGAATACGGGTTAGGGTACGGTTTAGGGTACGGCGTAGGGTATGGGTTAGGGTTAGGGTTAGGGTTAGGGTTAGGGTTAGGGTACGGCTTAGGGTACGGGTTAGCGTACGGGTGAGGGTACGGCGCAGTGTATAGTTTAGGGTTAGGGTTAGGGTTAGGGTACGGCTTAGGGTATGGGATAGGGTACGGGTGAGGGTACGGCGTAGGGTACGGGTTAGGTTTAGGATTAGGGTTAGTGTTAGGGTTAGGGTACGGCTTGGGGTATGGGATAGGTTACGGTGAGGGTAAGGCGTAGGGTAGGGGTTAGGGTTAGGTTTAGGGTTAGTGTTAGGTTTAGGGTACCGCTTAGGGTATGGGATAGGGTACGGCGTAGGGTAGCGGTTAGGGTTAGGGTTAGGGTTAGGGTACTGCTTAGGATACGGGTTAGGGTATGGGTGAGGGTGCGGCGTAGCGTATGGGTTAGGGTTAGGGTTAGGGTTAGGGTACGGCTTAGGGTATGGGTTAGGGTACGGGTGAGGTTACGGCATAGGTTATGGGTTAGGGTTAGGGTTAGGGTTAGGGTTAGTTTTAGGGTTAGGGATTGGTTTAGGGTACGGGTTAGGATTAGCATACTTGTTCGGGTTAGGGTTTTGGTTAGGGTTAGGGTACGCGTTAGGGTTAGGGTATGGGTTAGGTTTAGGGTACACGTTAGGATTAGGGTATTTATTAAACCTATCCCACTCTCTAGATACCACTTAGCACGTAAAGGAATATTATTTGGGGTTCAGCCATGGAGAAGATTTTAGTCACTAGGATAAGATAAAGAATAAACACATTATAAAAAAAATCACATAAGGTTTTCTTTTTAACCTGTTCTTTAAAACACTAGTGTTTAGGAAATCTAATGGAGGCAAAAGCAGTAAAGGGTAGTTTAGGGTTAGGGTTAGGGTAGGGCTTAGGATCCGGTTGAGGGTACTGGTGAGGGTACTGCGTAGGTTATTGGTTAGGGTTAGGGTACGGCTTAGGATACGGGTTAGGATATGGGTTAGGTTACGGCGTTGGGTATGGGTGAGGGTTAGGGTTAGGGTTAGGGTAAGGCTTTGGGTACGGGTTAGGGTACGGGTGAGGGTACGGCGTAGGGTAGAGGTTAGGGTTAGGTTTAGGATTAGGGTACGGCTTAGGATACGGGTTAGGGTATGGGTGAGGGTACGGCGTAGCGTATGTGTTAGGGTTAGGGTTAGGGTTAGGGTTTGTTTTAGGGTTAGGGATTGGTTTAGGGTACGGGTTAGGATTAGCGTACGTGTTAGGGTTAGGGTTTGGGTTAGGGTTAGGGTACGCATTAGGGTTAGGGTATGGGTTAGGGTTAGGGTACACGTTAGGATTAGGGTATTTATTAAACCTATCCCACTCTCTAGATACCACTTAGCACGTAAAGGAATATTATTTAGGGTCCAGCCATGGAGAAGATTTTCGTCACTAGGATAAGATAAAGAATAAACACATTATAAAAAAATCACATTAGGATTTTCTTTTTAACCTGTTCCTTAAAACACTAGTGCTTAGGAAATCTAATGGAGGCAAAAGCAGTCAAGGGTAGATTAGGGTTAGGGTTAGGGTTAGGGTTAGTGTTAGGTTTAGGATACGGCTTAGGGTATGAGATAGGGTATGAGTGAGGGTACGGCATAGGGTAGGGTTTAGGGTTAGGGTTAGTGTTAGGGTTAGGGTTAGGGTATGGCTTAGGGTACGGGTGAGGGTACTGTGTAGGTCATTGGTTAGGGTTAGGTTAAGGCTTAGGATACAGGTTATTGTATGGGTTAGGGTACGGCGCAGGGTATGGTTAAGGGTTAGGGTTAGGGTTAGGGTTAGAGTTAGGGTACGGCTTCGGGTACGGGTTAGGGAACGGGTGAGGGTACGGCGTAGTGTATAGGTTAGGGTTAGGGTTAGGGTACGGCTTAGGGTACGGATTAGGTTATGGGTGAGGGAACGGCGTAGGGTATGGGTTAGGGTTAGGGTTAGGGTTAGTGTTAGTGTTAGGGTTAGGGTACGGCTTAGCGTATGGGATAGGGTACGGGTGAGGGTACGGCGTAGGGTAGGGGTTAGGGTTAGGGTTAGGGTTAGGGTATGGCTTAGGGTACGGGTGAGGGTACGGGTGAGGGTACTGCGTAGGGTATTGGTTAGGGTTAGGGTACGGCTTAGGATACGTGTTAGGGTACGGGTTAGGGTACGGCGTAGAGTGTGGGTTAGGGTTAGGGTTAGTGTTAGGGTTAGGGTTACGGTACGTCTTAGGGTACGTGTTAGGGTACGGGTTAGGGTACGGCTTAGGTTATGGGATAGGGTACAGGTGAGGGTATGGCATAGGGTAGGGGTTAGGGTTAGGTTTAGGGTTAGGGTTAGGGTTAGGGTACGGCTTAGGTTACGGGTGAGGGTGTGGGTGAGGATACTGCGTAGGGTATTGGTTAGGGTTAGGGTACGGCTTAGGATACGGGTTAGGGTACGTGTTAGGGTATGGCGTACGCTATGGGTTAGGGTTAGGGTTAGGGTTAGGGTTAGGGTTAGGGTACGGCTTAGGGTACGGGTTAGGGTATGGGTGAGGTTACGGCGTAGGGTATAGTTTAGGGTTAGGGTTAGGGTTAGGGTACGGCTTAGGGTACGGGTTAGGGTACGGGTGAGGGTATGGCGTAGTGTATAGGTTAGGGTTAGGGTTAGGGTTAGGGTATGGCTTAGGGTACGGGTGAGGGTACGGGTGAGGGTACTGTGTAGGGTATTGGTTATGGTTAGGGTACGGCTTAGAATACGGGTTAGGGTACGGTTTAGGGTACGGCGTAGGGTATGGGTTAGGGTTAGGGTTAGGGTTAGGGTTAGGGTACGGCTTAGGGTACGGCTTAGCGTACGGGTGAGGGTACGGCGCAGTGTATAGGTTAGGGTTAGGGTTAGGGTTAGGGTACGGCTTAGGGTATGGGATAGGGTACGGGTGAGGGTACGGCGTAGGGTAGGGGTTAGGTTTAGGGTTAGGGTTAGTGTTAGGGTTAGGGTACGGCTTAGGTTATGGGATAGGTTACGGTGAGGGTACGGCGTAGGGTAGGGGTTAGGGTTAGGTTTAGGGTTAGTGTTAGGTTTAGGGTACCGCTTAGGGTATGGGATAGGGTACGGCGTAGGGTAGCGGTTAGGGTTAGGGTTAGGGTTAGGGTACGGCTTAGGATACGGGTTAGGGTATGGGTGAGGGTGCGGCGTAGCGTATGGGTTAGGGTTAGGGTTAGGGTACGGCTTAGGGTATGGGTTAGGGTACGGGTGAGGTTACGGCGTAGGTTATGGGTTAGGGTTAGGGTTAGGGTTAGGGTTAGTTTTAGGGTTAGGGATTGGTTTAGGGTACGGGTTAGGATTAGCATACTTGTTCGGGTTAGGGTTTTGGTTAGGGTTAGGGTACGCGTTAGGGTTAGGGTATGGGTTAGGTTTAGGGTACACGTTAGGATTAGGGTATTTATTAAACCTATCCCACTCTCTAGATACCACTTAGCACGTAAAGGAATATTATTTGGGGTTCAGCCATGGAGAAGATTTTAGTCACTAGGATAAGATAAAGAATAAACACATTATTAAAAAAATCACATAAGGTTTTCTTTTTAACCTGTTCTTTAAAACACTAGTGTTTAGGAAATCTAATGGAGGCAAAAGCAGTAAAGGGTAGTTTAGGGTTAGGGTTAGGGTTAGGGTTAGGGTAGGGCTTAGGATACGGGTGAGGGTACTGGTGAGGGTACTGCGTAGGTTATTGGTTAGGGTTAGGGTACGGCTTAGGATACGGGTTAGGATATGGGTTAGGTTACGGCGTTGGGTATGGGTGAGGGTTAGGGTTAGGGTTAGGGTAAGGCTTTGGGTACGGGTTAGGGTACGGGTGAGGGTACGGCGTAGGGTAGAGGTTAGGGTTAGGTTTAGGGTTATGGTACGGCTTAGGATACGGGTTAGGGTATGGGTGAGGGTACGGCGTAGCGTATGGGTTAGGGTCAGGGTTAGGGTTAGTTTTAGGGTTAGGGATTGGTTTAGGGTACGGGTTAGGATTAGCGTACGTGTTAGGGTTAGGGTTTGGGTTAGGGTTAGGGTACGCATTAGGGTTAGGGTATGGGTTAGGGTTAGGGTACACGTTAGGATTAGGGTATTTATTAAACCTATCCCACTCTCTAGATACCACTTAGCACGTAAAGGAATATTATTTAGGGTCCAGCCATGGAGAAGATTTTCGTCACTAGGATAAGATAAAGAATAAACACATTATAAAAAAATCACATTAGGATTTTCTTTTTAACCTGTTCCTTAAAACACTAGTGCTTAGGAAATCTAATGGAGGCAAAAGCAGTCAAGGGTAGTTTAGGGTTAGGGTTAGGGTTAGGGTTAGTGTTAGGGTTAGGGTACGGCTTAGGGTATGGGATAGGGTATGGGTGATGGTACGGCATAGGGTAGGGTTTAGGGTTAGGGTTAGTGTTAGGGTTAGGGTTAGGGTATGGCTCAGGGTACGGGTGAGGGTACTGTGTAGGTCATTGGTTAGGGTTAGGTTAAGGCTTAGGATACAGGTTATTGTATGGGTTAGGGTACGGCGCAGGGTATGGTTAAGGGTTAGGGTTAGGGTTAGGGTTAGAGTTAGGGTACAGCTTAGGGTACGGGTTAGGGAACGGGTGAGGGTTCGGCGTAGTGTATAGGTTAGGGTTAGTGTTAGGGTTAGGGTACGGCTTAGCGTATGGGATAGGGTACGGGTGAGGGTACGGTGTAGGGTAGGGGTTAGGGTTAGGGTTAGGGTTAGGGTATGGCTTAGGGTACGGGTGAGGGTACGGGTGAGGGTACTGCGTAGGGTATTGGTTAGCGTTAGGGTACGGCTTAGGATACGTGTTAGGGTACGGGTTAGGGTACGGCGTAGAGTGTGGGTTAGGGTTAGGGTTAATGTTAGGGTTAGGGTTACGGTACGTCTTAGGGTACGTGTTAGGGTACGGGTTAGGGTACGGCTTAGGTTATGGGATAGGGTACAGGTGAGGGTATGGCATAGGGTAGGGGTTAGGGTTAGGTTTAGGGTTAGGGTTAGGGTTAGGGTACGGCTTAGGGTACGGATGAGGGTATGGGTGAGGATACTGCGTAGGGTATTGGTTAGGGTTAGGGTATGGCTTAGGATACGGGTTAGGGTACGTGTTAGGGTATGGCGTACGCTATGGGTTAGGGTTAGGTTTAGGGTTAGGGTTAGGGTTAGGGTTAGGGTACGGCTTAGGGTACGGGTTAGGGTACGGGTGAGGGTATGGCGTAGTGTATAGGTTAGGGTTAGGGTTAGGGTTAGGGTATGGCTTAGGGTACGGGTGAGGGTACGGGTGAGGGTACTGTGTAGGGTATTGGTTATGGTTAGGGTACGGCTTAGAATACGGGTTAGGGTACGGTTTAGGGTACGGCATAGGGTATGGGTTAGGGTTAGGGTTAGGGTTAGGGTTAGGGTTAGGGTACGGCTTAGGGTACGGGTTAGGGTACGGGTGAGGGTACGGCGTAGTGTATAGGTTAGGGTTAGGGTTAGGGTTAGGGTACGGCTTAGGGTATGGGATAGGGTACGGGTGAGGGTACGTCGTTGGGTAGGGGTTAGGTTTAGGGTTAGGGTTAGTGTTAGGGTTAGGGTACGGCTTAGGGTATGGGATAGGTTACGGGTGAGGGTACGGCGTAGGGTAGGGGTTAGGGTTAGGTTTAGGGTTAGTGTTAGGTTTAGGGTACCGCTTAGGGTATGGGATAGGGTACGGCGTAGGGTAGCGGTTAGGCTTAGGGTTAGGGTTAGGGTACGGCTTAGTATACGGGTTAGGGTACGGGTGAGGGTGCGGCGTAGCGTATGGGTTAGGGTTAGGGTTAGGGTTAGGGTACGGCTTAGGGTACGGGTTAGGGTACGGGTGAGGGTACGGCGTAGGTTATGGGTTAGGGTTAGGGTTAGGGTTAGGGTTAGTTTTAGGGTTAGGGATTGGTTTAGGGTAAGGGTTAGGATTAGCATACTTGTTCGGGTTAGGGTTTTGGTTAGGGTTAGTGTACGCGTTAGGGTTAGGGTATGGGTTAGGTTTAGGGTACACGTTAGGATTAGGGTATTTATTAAACCTATCCCACTCTCTAGATACCACTTAGCACGTAAAGGAATATTATTTGGGGTTCAGCCATGGAGAAGATTTTAGTCACTAGGATAAGATAAAGAATAAACACATTATAAAAAAAATCACATAAGGTTTTCTTTTTAACCTGTTCTTTAAAACACTAGTGTTTAGGAAATCAAATGGAGGCAAAAGCAGTAAAGGGTAGTTTAGGGTTAGGGTTAGGGTAGGGCTTAGGATACGGGTGAGGGTACTGGTGAGGGTACTGCGTAGGTTATTGGTTAGGGTTAGGGTACGGCTTAGGATACGGGTTAGGATATGGGTTAGGTTACGGCGTTGGGTATGGGTGAGGGTTAGGGTTAGGGTTAGGGTAAGGCTTTGGGTACGGGTTAGGGTACGGGTGAGGGTACGGCGTAGGGTAGAGGTTAGGGTTAGGTTTAGGGTTATGGTATGGCTTAGGATACGGGTTAGGGTATGGGTGAGGGTACGGCGTAGCGTATGGGTTAGGGTCAGGGTTAGGGTTAGTTTTAGGGTTAGGGATTGGTTTAGGGTACGGGTTAGGATTAGCGTACGTGTTAGGGTTAGGGTTTGGGTTAGGGTTAGGGTACGCATTAGGGTTAGGGTATGGGTTAAGGTTAGGGTACACGTTAGGATTAGGGTATTTATTAAACCTATCCCACTCTCTAGATACCACTTAGCACGTAAAGGAATATTATTTAGGGTCCAGCCATGGAGAAGATTTTCGTCACGAGGATAAGATAAAGAATAAACACATTATAAAAAAATCACATTAGGATTTTCTTTTTAACCTGTTCCTTAAAACACTAGTGCTTAGGAAATCTAATGGAGGCAAAAGCAGTCAAGGGTAGTTTAGGGTTAGGGTTAGGGTTAGGGTTAGTGTTAGGGTTAGGGTACGGCTTAGGGTATGGGATAGGGTATGGGTGAGGGTACGGCATAGGGTAGGGTTTAGGGTTAGTGTTAGTGTTAGGGTTAGGGTTAGGGTATGGCTTAGGGTACGGGTGAGGGTACTGTGTAGGTCATTGGTTAGGGTTAGGTTAAGGCTTAGGATACAGGTTATTGTATGGGTTAGGGTACGGCGCAGGGTATGGTTAAGGGTTAGGGTTAGGGTTAGGGTTAGAGTTAAGGTACGGCTTAGGGTACGGGTTAGGGAACGGGTGAGGGTACGGCGTAGTGTATAGGTTAGGGTTAGGGTTAGGGTACGGCTTAGGGTACAGATTAGGTTATGGTTGAGGGTACGGCGTAGGGTATGGGTTAGGGTTAGGGTTAGGGTTAGTGTTAGTGTTAGGGTTAGGGTACAGCTTAGCGTATGGGATAGGGTACGGGTGAGGGTACGCCGTAGGGTAGGGGTTAGGGTTAGGGTTAGGGTTAGGGTTACGGTATGGCTTAGGGTACGGGTGAGGGTACGGGTGAGGGTACTGCGTAGGGTATTGGTTAGGGTTAGGGTACGGCTTAGGAAACGTGTTAGGGTACGGGTTAGGGTACGGCGTAGAGTGTGGGTTAGGGTTAGGGTTAGTGTTAGGGTTAGGGTTACGGTACGTCTTAGGGTACGTGTTAGGGTACGGGTTAGGGTACGGCTTAGGTTATGGGATAGGGTACAGGTGAGGGTATGGCATAGGGTAGGGGTTAGGGTTAGGTTTAGGGTTAGGGTTAGGGTTAGGGTACGGCTTAGGGTACGGGTGAGGGTATGGGTGAGGATAATGCGTAGGGTATTGGTTAGGGTTAGGGTACGGCTTAGGATACGGGTTAGGGTACGTGTTAGGGTATGGCGTACGCTATGGGTTAGGGTTAGGGTTAGGGTTAGGGTTAGGGTACGGCTTAGGGTACGGGTTAGGGTATGGGTGAGGTTACGGCGTAGGGTATAGTTTAGGGTTAGGGTTAGGTTTAGGGTACGGCTTAGGGTATGGCTTAGGGTACGGGTGAGGGTACGGGTGAGGGTACTGTGTAGGGTATTGGTTATGGTTAGGGTACGGCTTAGAATACGGGTTAGGGTACGGTTTAGGGTACGGCGTAGGGTATGGGTTAGGGTTAGGGTTAGGGTTAGGGTTAGGGTTAGGGTACGGCTTATGGTATGGGTTAGCGTACGGGTGAGGGTACGGCGCAGTGTATAGGTTAGAGTTAGGGTTAGGGTTAGGGTACGGCTTAGGGTATGGGATAGGGTACGGGTGAGGGTACGGCGTAGGGTAGGGGTTAGGTTTAGGGTTAGGGTTAGTGTTAGGGTTAGGGTACGGCTTAGGGTATGGGATAGGTTACGGTGAGGGTACGGCGTAGGGTAGGGGTTAGGGTTAGGTTTAGGGTTAGTGTTTGGTTTAGGGTACCGCTTAGGGTATGGGATAGGGTACGGCGTAGGGTAGCAGTTAGGGTTAGGGTTAGGGTTAGTGTACGGCTTAGGATACGGGTTAGGGTATGGGTGAGGGTGCGGCGTAGCGTATGGGTTAGGGTTAGGGTTAGGGTTAGGGTATGGCTTAGGGTATGGGTTAGGGTACGGGTGAGGTTACGGCGTAGGTTATGGGTTAGGGTTAGGGTTAGGGTTTGGGTTAGTTTTAGGGTTAGGGATTGGTTTAGGGTACGGGTTAGGATTAGCATACTTGTTCGGGTTAGGGTTTTGGTTAGGGTTAGGGTACGCGTTAGGGTTAGGGTATGGGTTAGGTTTAGGGTACACGTTAGGATTAGGGTATTTATTAAACCTATCCCACTCTCTAGATACCACTTAGCACGTAAAGGAATATTATTTGGGGTTCAGCCATGGAGAAGATTTTAGTCACTAGGATAAGATAAAGAATAAACACATTATAAAAAAAATCACATAAGGTTTTCTTTTTAACCTGTTCTTTAAAACACTAGTGTTTAGGAAATCTAATGGAGGCAAAAGCAGTAAAGGGTAGTTTAGGGTTAGGGTTAGGGTTAGGTTTAGGGTAGGGCTTAGGATACGGGTGAGGGTACTGGTGAGGGTACTGCGTAGGTTATTGGTTAGGGTTAGGGTACGGCTTAGGATACGGGTTAGGATATGGGTTAGGTTACGGCGTTGGGTATGGGTGAGGGTTAGGGGTAGGGTTAGGGTAAGGCTTTGGGTACGGGTTAGGGTACGGGTGAGGGTACGGCGTAGGGTAGAGGTTAGGGTTAGGTTTAGGATTAGGGTACGGCTTAGGATACGGGTTAGGGTATGGGTGAGGGTATGGCGTAGCGTATGGGTTAGGGTTAGGGTTAGGGTTAGGGTTAGTTTTAGGGTTATGGATTGGTTTAGGGTACGGGTTAGGATTAGCGTACGTGTTAGGGTTAGGGTTTGGGTTAGGGTTAGGGTACGCATTAGGGTTAGGGTATGGGTTAGGGTTAGGGTACACGTTAGGATTAGGGTATTTATTAAACCTATCCCACTGTCTAGATACCACTTAGCACGTAGAGGAATATTATTTAGGGTCCAGCCATGGAGAAGATTTTAGTCACTAGGATAAGATAAAGAATAAACACATTATAAAAAAATCACTTTAGGATTTTCTTTTTAACCTGTTCCTTAAAACACTAGTGCTTAGGAAATCTAATGGAGGCAAAAGAAGTCAAGGGTAGTTTAGGGTTAGGGTTAGGGTATGGCTTAGGGTACGGGTGAGGGTACTGTGTAGGTCATTGGTTAGGGTTAGGTTAAGGCTTAGGATACAGGTTATTGTATGGGTTAGGGTACGGCGCAGGGTATGGTTAAGTGTTAGGGTTAGGGTTAGGGTTAGAGTTAGGGTACGGCTTAGGGTACGGGATAGGGAACGGGTGAGGGTACGGCGTAGTGTATAGGTTAGGGTTAGGGTTAGGGTACGGCTTAGGGTACGGATTAGGTTATGGGTGAGGGTACAGCGTAGGGTATGGGTTAGGGTTAGGGTTAGGGTTAGTGTTAGTGTTAGGGTTAGGGTACGGCTTAGCGTATGGGATAGGGTACGGGTGAGGGTACGGCGTAGGGTAGGGGTTAGGGTTAGGGCTAGGGTTAGGGTTAGGGTATGGCTTAGGGTACGGGTGAGGGTACGGGTGAGGGTACTGCGTAGGGTATTGGTTAGGGTTAGGGTACGGCTTAGGATACGTGTTAGGGTACGGGTTAGGGTACGGCGTAGATTGTGGGTTAGGGTTAGGGTTAGTGTTAGGGTTAGGGTTACGGTACGTCTTAGGGTACGTGTTAGGGTACGTGTTAGGGTACGGCTTAGGTTATGGGATAGGGCAAAGGTGAGGGTCTGGCATAGGGTAGGGGTTAGGGTTAGGTTTAGGGTTAGGTTTAGGGTTAGGGTACGGCTTAGGGTACGGGTGAGGGTATGGGTGAGGATACTGCGTAGGGTATTGGTTAGGGTTAGGGTACGGCTTAGGATACGGGTTAGGGTACGTGTTAGGGTATGGCGTACGCTATGGGTTAGGGTTAGGGTTAGGGTTAGGGTTAGGGTTAGGGTTAGGGTACGGCTTAGGGTATGGGTTAGGGTACGGGTGAGGTTACGGCGTAGGGTATAGTTTAGGGTTAGGGTTAGGGTTAGGGTACGGCTTAGGGTACGGGTTAGGGTACGGGTGAGGGTATGGCGTAGTGTATAGGTTAGGGTTAGGGTTAGGGTTAGGGTATGGCTTAGGGTACGGGTGAGGGTACGGGTGAGGGTAATGTGTAGGGTATTGGTTATGGTTAGGGTACGGCTTAGAATACGGGTTAGGGTACGGTTTATGGTACGGCGTAGGGTATGGGTTAGGGTTAGGGTTAGGGTTAGGGTTAGGGTTAGGGTACGGCTTAGGGTACGGGTTAGGGTACGGGTGAGGGTACGGCGTAGTGTATAGGTTAGGGTTAGGGTTAGGGTTAGGGTACGGCTTAGGGTATGGGATAGGGTACGGGTGAGGGTAAGTCGTTGGTAGGGGTTAGGTTTAGGGTTAGGGTTAGTGTTAGGGTTAGGGTACGGCTTAGGGTATGGGATAGGTTACGGGTGAGGGTACGGCGTAGGGTAGGGGTTAGGGTTAGTTTTAGGGTTAGTGTTAGGTTTAGGGTACCGCTTAGGGTATGGGATAGGGTACGGCGTAGGGTAGCGGTTAGGGTTAGGGTTAGGGTTAGGGTACGGCTTAGGATACGGGTTAGGGTACGGGTGAGGGTGCGGCGTAGCGTATGGGTTAGGGTTAGGGTACGGGTGAGGGTACGGCGTAGGTTATGGGTTAGGGTTAGGGTTAGGGTTAGGGTGAGTTTTAGGGTTAGGGATTGGTTTAGGGTAAGGGTTAGGATTAGCATACTTGTTCGGGTTAGGGTTTTGGTTAGGGTTAGGGTACGCGTTAGGGTTAGGGTATGGGTTAGGTTTAGGGTACACGTTAGGAATAGGGTATTTATTAAACCTATCCCACTCTCTAGATACCACTTAGCACGTAAAGGAATATTATTTGGGGTTCAGCCATGGAGAAGATTTTAGTCACTAGGATAAGATAAAGAATAAACACATTATAAAAAAAATCACATAAGGTTTTCTTTTTAACCTGTTCTTTAAAACACTAGTGTTTAGGAAATCTAATGGAGGCAAAAGCAGTAAAGGGTAGTTTAGGGTTAGTGTTAGGGTAGGGCTTAGGATACGGGTGAGGGTACTGGTGAGGGTACTGCGTAGGTTATTGGTTAGGGTTAGGGTACGGCTTAGGATACGGGTTAGGATATGGGTTAGGTTACGGCGTTGGGTATGGGTGAGGGTTAGGGTTAGGGTTAGGGTAAGGCTTTGGGTACGGGTTAGGGTATGGGTGAGGGTACGGCGTAGGGTAGAGGTTAGGGTTAGGTTTAGGGTTAGGGTACGGCTTAGGATACGGGTTAGGGTATGGGTGAGGGTACGGCGTAGCGTATGGGTTAGGGTTCGGGTTAGGGTTAGGGTTAGTTTTAGGGTTAGGGATTGGTTTAGGATACGGGTTAGGATTAGCGTACGTGTTAGTGTTAGGGTTTGGGTTAGGGTTAGGGTACGCATTAGGGTTAGGGTGTGGGTTAGGGTTAGGGTACACGTTAGGATTAGGGTATTTATTAAACCTATCCCACTCTCTAGATACCACTTAGCACGTAAAGGAATATTATTTAGGGTCCAGCCATGGAGAAGATTTTCGTTACTAGGATAAGATAAAGAATAAACACATTATAAAAAAATCACATTAGGATTTTCTTTTTAACCTGTTCCTTAAAACACTAGTGCTTAAGAAATCTAATGGAGGCAAAAGCAGTCAAGGGTAGTTTAGGGTTAGGGTTAGGGTTAGGGTTAGTGTTAGGGTTAGGGTACGGCTTAGGGTATGGGATAGGGTACGGGTGAGGGTACGGCATAGGGTAGGGTTTAGGGTTAGGGTTAGTGTTAGGGTTAGGGTTAGGGTATGGCTTAGGGTACGGGTGAGGGTACTGTGTAGGTCATTGGTTAGGGTTAGGTTAAGGCTTAGGATACAGGTTATTGTATGGGTTAGGGTACGGCGCAGGGTATGGGTAAGGGTTAGGGTTAGGGTTAGGGTTAGAGTTAGGGTACGGCTTAGGGTACGGGTTAGGGTACGGGTGAGGGTACGGCGTAGTGTATAGGTTAGGGTTAGGGTTAGGGTACGGCTTAGGGTACGGGTTAGGTTACGGGTGAGGATACGGAGTAGGGTATGGGTTAGGGTTAGGGTTAGGGTTAGTGTTAGTGTTAGGATTAGGGTACGGCTTAGCGTATGGGATAGGGTACGGGTGAGGGTACGGCGTAGGGTAGGGGTTAGGGTTAGAGTTAGGGTTAGGGTTGGGGTTAGGGTACGGCTTAGGGTACGGGTGAGGGTACGGGTGAGGGTACTGCGTAGGGTAATGGTTAGGGTTAGGATATGGCTTAGGATACGGGTTAGTGTACGGGTCAGGGTATGGCGTTGGTTATGGGTTAGGGTTAGGGTTAGGGTTAGGGTTAGGGTTAGGGTACGGCTTAGGATACGGGTTAGGGTACGGGTGAGGGTACGGCGTAGTGTATGGGTTAGGGTTAGGGTTAGGGTACGTCTTAGGGTACGGGTTAGGGTACGGGTGAGGGTACGGCGTAGGGTAAGGGTTAGGGTTAGAGTTAGGGTTAGTTTTAGTGTTAGGGATTGGTTTAGGGTACGGGTTAGGATTAGCGTACGTGTTAGGGTTAGGTTTTGGGTTAGGGTTAGAGTACGCGTTAGGGTTAGGGTATGGGTTAGGGTTAGGGTACACGTTAGGATTAGGGTATTTATTAAACCTATCCCACTCTCTAGATACCACTTAGCACGTAAAGGAATATTATTAGGGATCCAGCCATGGAGAAGATTTTAGTCACTAGGATAAGATAAAGAATAAACACATTATAAAAAAATCACATTCGTATTTTCTTTTTAACCTGTTCCTTAAAACACTAGTGCTTAGGAAATCTAATAGAGGCAAAAGCAATCAAGGGTAGTTTAGGGTTAGGGTTAGGGTTAGGGTTAGTGTTAGGGTTAGGGTACGGCTTAGGGTATGGGATAGGGTACGGGTGAGGGTACGGTGTAGGGTAGGGGTTAGGGTTAGGGTTAGGGTTAGGGTTAGGGTATGGCTTAGGGTACGGGTGAGGGTACTGCGTAGGGTATTGGTTAGGGTTAGGGTACGTCTTAGGATACGTGTTAGGGTACGGGTTAGGGTACGGCGTAGAGTGTGGGTTAGGGTTAGGGTTAGTGTTAGGGTTAGGGTTACGGTACGTCTTAGGGTACGTGTTAGGGTAGGGGTGAGGGTACGGCGTAGGTTATGGGTTAGGGTTAGGGTTAGGGTACGGCTTAGGATACAGGTTATGGTACGGGTGAGGGTACGGCGTAGGTTATGGGTTAGGGTTAGGGTTAGTGTTAGGGTTATGGTACGGCTTAGGTTATGGGATAGGGTACAGGTGAGGGTATGGCATAGGGTAGGGGTTAGGGTTAGGTTTAGGGTTAGGGTTAGGGTTAGGGTACGCCTTAGGGTACGGGTGAGGGTATGGGTGAGGATACTGCGTAGGGTATTGGTTAGGGTTAGGGTACGGCTTAGGATACGGGTTAGGGTACGTGTTAGGGTATGGCGTATGCTATGGGTTAGGGTTAGGTTTAGGGTTAGGGTTAGGGTTAGGGTACGGCTTAGGGTACGGGTTAGCGTACGGGTGAGGTTACGGCGTAGGGTATAGTTTAGGGTTAGGGTTAGGGTTAGGGTACGGCTTAGGGTACGGGTTAGGGTACGGGTGAGCGTATGGCGTAGTGTATAGGTTAGGGTTAGTGTTAGGGTTAGGGTACAGCTTAGGGTACGGGTGAGGGTACGGGTGAAGGTACGGCGTAGCGTATGGGTTAGGGTTAGGGTTAGGGTTAGGGTTAGGGTACGGCTTAGGTTATGGGATATTGTACAGGTGAGGGTATGGCATAGGGTATGCCTTAGGGTTAGGGTTAGGGTTAGGGTTAGGGTACGGCTTAGGGTACGGGTGAGGGTATGGGTGAGGATACTGCGTAGGGTATTGGTTAGGGTTACGGTACGTCTTAGGATACGGGTTAGGGTACGGGTGAGGGTACGGCGTAGGTTATGGGTTAGGGTTAGGGTTAGTGTTAGGGTTATGGTACGGCTTAGGTTATGGGATAGGGTACAGGTGAGGGTATGGCATAGGGTAGGGTTTAGGGTTAGGTTTAGGGTTAGGGTTAGGGTGAGGGTACGGCTTAGGGTATGGCTGAGGGTATGGGTGAGGATACTGCATAGGGTATTGGTTAGGGTTAGGGTACGGCTTAGAATACGGGTTAGGGTACGTGTTAGGGTATGGCGTATGGTATGGGTTAGGGTTAGGGTTAGGGTTAGGGTTAGGGTTAGGGTTAGGGTTAGGGTACGGCTTAGGGTACGGGTTAGGGTACGGGTTAGGGTACGGGTGAGGGTATGGCGTAGTGTATAGGTTAGGGTTAGTGTTAGGGTTAGGGTACAGCTTAGGGTACGGGTGAGGGTACGGGTGAGGGTACTGCGTAGGGTATTGGTTAGGGTTAGGATACGGCTTAGGATACGGGTTAGGGTACGGGTTAGGGTATGGCGTAGGGTATGGGTTAGGGTTAGGTTTAGGGTTAGGGTTAGGGTTAGGGTACGGCTTAGGATACGGGTTAGGGTACGGGTGAAGGTACGGCGTAGCGTATGGGTTAGGGTTAGGGTTAGGGTTAGGGTTAGGGTACGGCTTAGGTTATGGGATAGTGTACAGGTGAGGGTATGGCATAGGGTATGGGTTAGGGTTAGGGTTAGGTTTAGGGTTAGGGTACGGCTTAGGGTACGGGTGAGGGTATGGGTGAGGATACTGCGTAGGGTATTGGTTAAGGTTACGGTACGTCTTAGGATACGGGTTAGGGTACGGGTGAGGGTACGGCGTAGGTTATGGGTTAGGGTTAGGGTTAGTGTTAGGGTTATGGTACGGCTTAGGTTATGGGATAGGGTACAGGTGAGGGTATGGCATAGGGTAGGGTTTAGGGTTAGGTTTAGGGTTAGGGTTAGGGTGAGAGTACAGCTTAGGGTACGGGTGAGGGTATGGGTGAGGATACTGCATAGGGTATTGGTTAGGGTTAGGGTACGGCTTAGAATACGGGTTAGGGTACGTGTTAGGGTATGGCGTACGGTATGGGTTAGGGTTAGGGTTAGGGTTAGGGTTAGGGTTAGGGTTAGGGTTAGGGTACGGCTTAGGGTACGGTTTAGGGTACGGGTGAGGTTACGGCGTAGGGTATAGTTTAGGGTTAGGGTTAGGGTTAGGGTACGGCTTAGGATACGGGTTAGTGTACGGGTGAGGGTACGGCGTAGCGTATGGTTTAGGTTTAGGGTTAGGGTTAGGGTACAGCTTAGGGTACGGGTTAGGGTACGGGTGAGGGTACGGTGTAGGTTATGGGTTAGGGGTAGGGTTAGGGTTAGGGTTAGTTTTAGGGTTAGGGATTGGTTTAGGGTACGGGTTAGGATTAGCATACGTGTTCGGGTTAGGGTTTTGGTTAGGGTTAGGGTACGCGTTAGGGTTAGGGTATGGGTTAGGTATAGGGTACACTTTAGGATTAGGGTATTTATTAAACCTATCCCACTCTCTAGATACCACTTAGCACGTAAAGGAATATTATTAGGGATCCAGCCATGGAGAAGATTTTAGTCACTAGGATAAGATAAAGAATAAACACATTATAAAAAAATCACATTCGTATTTTCTTTTTAACCTGTTCCTTAAAACACTAGTGCTTAGGAAATCTAATAGAGGCAAAAGCAATCAAGGGTAGTTTAGGGTTAGGGTTAGGGTTAGGGTTAGTGTTAGGGTTAGGGTACGGCTTAGGGTATGGGATAGGGTACGGGTGAGGGTACGGTGTAGGGTAGGGGTTAGGGTTAGGGTTAGGGTTAGGGTTAGGGTATGGCTTAGGGTACGGGTGAGGGTACTGCGTAGGGTATTGGTTAGGGTTAGGGTACGTCTTAGGATACGTGTTAGGGTACGGGTTAGGGTACGGCGTAGAGTGTGGGTTAGGGTTAGGGTTAGTGTTAGGGTTAGGGTTACGGTACGTCTTAGGGTACGTGTTAGGGTAGGGGTGAGGGTACGGCGTAGGTTATGGGTTAGGGTTAGGGTTAGGGTACGGCTTAGGATACAGGTTATGGTACGGGTGAGGGTACGGCGTAGGTTATGGGTTAGGGTTAGGGTTAGTGTTAGGGTTATGGTACGGCTTAGGTTATGGGATAGGGTACAGGTGAGGGTATGGCATAGGGTAGGGGTTAGGGTTAGGTTTAGGGTTAGGGTTAGGGTTAGGGTACGCCTTAGGGTACGGGTGAGGGTATGGGTGAGGATACTGCGTAGGGTATTGGTTAGGGTTAGGGTACGGCTTAGGATACGGGTTAGGGTACGTGTTAGGGTATGGCGTATGCTATGGGTTAGGGTTAGGTTTAGGGTTAGGGTTAGGGTTAGGGTACGGCTTAGGGTACGGGTTAGCGTACGGGTGAGGTTACGGCGTAGGGTATAGTTTAGGGTTAGGGTTAGGGTTAGGGTACGGCTTAGGGTACGGGTTAGGGTACGGGTGAGCGTATGGCGTAGTGTATAGGTTAGGGTTAGTGTTAGGGTTAGGGTACAGCTTAGGGTACGGGTGAGGGTACGGGTGAAGGTACGGCGTAGCGTATGGGTTAGGGTTAGGGTTAGGGTTAGGGTTAGGGTACGGCTTAGGTTATGGGATAGTGTACAGGTGAGGGTATGGCATAGGGTATGGGTTAGGGTTAGGGTTAGGTTTAGGGTTAGGGTACGGCTTAGGGTACGGGTGAGGGTATGGGTGAGGATACTGCGTAGGGTATTGGTTAAGGTTACGGTACGTCTTAGGATACGGGTTAGGGTACGGGTGAGGGTACGGCGTAGGTTATGGGTTAGGGTTAGGGTTAGTGTTAGGGTTATGGTACGGCTTAGGTTATGGGATAGGGTACAGGTGAGGGTATGGCATAGGGTAGGGTTTAGGGTTAGGTTTAGGGTTAGGGTTAGGGTGAGAGTACAGCTTAGGGTACGGGTGAGGGTATGGGTGAGGATACTGCATAGGGTATTGGTTAGGGTTAGGGTACGGCTTAGAATACGGGTTAGGGTACGTGTTAGGGTATGGCGTACGGTATGGGTTAGGGTTAGGGTTAGGGTTAGGGTTAGGGTTAGGGTTAGGGTTAGGGTACGGCTTAGGGTACGGTTTAGGGTACGGGTGAGGTTACGGCGTAGGGTATAGTTTAGGGTTAGGGTTAGGGTTAGGGTACGGCTTAGGATACGGGTTAGTGTACGGGTGAGGGTACGGCGTAGCGTATGGTTTAGGTTTAGGGTTAGGGTTAGGGTACAGCTTAGGGTACGGGTTAGGGTACGGGTGAGGGTACGGTGTAGGTTATGGGTTAGGGGTAGGGTTAGGGTTAGGGTTAGTTTTAGGGTTAGGGATTGGTTTAGGGTACGGGTTAGGATTAGCATACGTGTTCGGGTTAGGGTTTTGGTTAGGGTTAGGGTACGCGTTAGGGTTAGGGTATGGGTTAGGTTTAGGGTACACTTTAGGATTAGGGTATTTATTAAACCTATCCCACTCTCTAGATACCACTTAGCACGTAAAGGAATATTATTTGGGGTTCAGCCATGGAGAAGATTTTAGTCACTAGGATAAGATAAAGAATGAACACATTATAAAAAAATCACATAAGGTTTTCTTTTTAACCTGTTCCTTAAAACACTAGTGTTTAGGAAATCTAATGGAGGCAAAAGCAGTAAAGGGTAGTTTAGGGTTAGGGTTAGGGTTAGGGTTAGGGTAGGGCTTAGGATACGGGTGAGGGTACTGGTGAGGGTACTGCGTAGGTTATTGGTTAGGGTTAGGGTACGGCTTAGGATACGGGTTAGGATATGGGTTAGGTTACGGCATTGGGTATGGGTGAGGGTTAGGGTTAGGGTTAGTGTTAGTGTTAGGGTTAGGGTACGGCTTAGCGTATGGGATAGGGTACGGGTGAGGGTACGGCGTAGGGTAGGGGTTAGGGTTAGGGTTAGGGTTAGGGTTAGGGTATGGCTTAGGGTACGGGTGAGGGTACGGGTGAGGGTACTGCATAGGGTATTGGTTAGGGTTAGGGTACGGCTTAGGATACGTGTTAGGGTACGTGTTAGGGTACGGCGTAGAGTGTGGGTTAGGGTTAGGGTTAGTGTTAGGGTTAGGGTTACGGTACGTCTTAGGGTACGTGTTAGGGTACGGGTGAGGGTACGGCGTAGGTTATGGGTTAGGGTCAGGGTTAGGGTTAGGATTAGGGTACGGCTTAGGATACGGGTTAGGGTACGGGTGAGGGTACGGCGTAGGTTATGGGTTAGGGTTAGGGTTAGTGTTAGGGTTATGGTACGGCTTGGGTTATGGGATAGGGTACAAGTGAGGGTATGGCATAGGATAGGGTTTAGGGTTAGGGTTAGGGTTAGGGTTAGGGTTAGGGTACGGCTTAGGTTACGGGTGAGGGTATGGGTGAGGATACTGCGTAGGGTATTAGTTAGGGTTAGGGTACGGCTTAGGATACGGGTTAGGGTACGTGTTAGGGTATGGCGTACGGTATGGGTTAGGGTTAGGGTTAGGGTTAGGGTTAGGGTTAGGGTACGGCTTAGGGTACGGGTTAGGGTACGGGTGAGGTTACGGCGTAGTGTATAGTTTAGGGTTAGGGTTAGGGTTAGGGTACGCCTTAGGATACGGGTTAGGGTACGGGTGAGGGTACGGCGTAGCGTATGCTTTAGGGTTAGGGTTAGGGTTAGGGTACGGCTTAGGGTACAGGTTAGGGTACGGGTGAGGGTATGGTGTAGTGTATAGGTTAGGGTTAGGGTACGGCTTAGAATACGGGTTAGGGTACGGGTTAGGGTACGGCGTAGGGTATGTGTTAGGGTTAGGGTTAGGGTTAGGGTTAGGGTTAGGGTACGGCTTAGGGCACGGTTAGGGTACGGGTGAGGGTACGGCATAGTGTATAGGTTAGGGTTAGGGTTAGGGTTAGGGTACGGCTTAGCATACGGGTTAGGGTACGGGTGAGGGTACGGCGTAGGGTAGGGGTTAGGTTTAGGGTTAGGGTTAGTGTTAGGGTTAGGGTACGGCTTAGGGTATGGGATAGGTTACGGGTGAGGGTACGGCGTAGGGTAGGGGTTAGGGTTAGGTTTAGGGTTAGTGTTAGGTTTAGGGTACCGCTTAGGGTATGGGATAGGGTACGGCGTAGGGTTGCGGTTAGGGTTAGGGTTAGGGTTAGGGTTAGGGTACGGCTTAGGATACGGGTTAGTGTACGGGTGAGGGTACGGCGTAGGTTATGGGTTAGGGTTAGGGTTAGGGTTAGGGTTAGTTTTAGGGTTAGGGATTGGTTTAGGGTACGGGTTAGGATTAGCATACTTGTTCGGGTTAGGGTTTTGGTTAGGGTTAGGGTACGCGTTAGGGTTAGGGTATGGGTTAGTTTTAGGGTACACGTTAGGATTAGGGTATTTATTAAACCTATCCCACTCTCTAGATACCACTTAGCACGTAAAGGAATATTATTTGGGGTTCAGCCATGGAGAAGATTTTAGTCACTAGGATAAGATAAAGAATAAACACATTATAAAAAAATCACATAAGGTTTTCTTTTTAACCTGTTCCTTAAAACACTAGTGTTTAGGAAATCTAATGGAGGCAAAAGCAGTAAAGGGTAGTTTAGGGTTAGGGTTAGGGTTAGGGTTAGGGTAGGGCTTAGGATACGGGTGAGGTTACTGGTGAGGGTACTGCGTAGGGTATTGGTTAGGGTTAGGGTACGGCTTAGGATACGGGTTAGGATATGGGTTAGGTTACGGCGTTGGGTATGGGTGAGGGTTAGGGTTAGGGTTAGGGTAAGGCTTTGGGAAGGGGTTAGGGTACGGGTGAGGGTACGGCGTAGGGTAGAGGTTAGGGTTAGGTTTAGGGTTAGGGTACGGCTTAGGATACGGGTTAGGGTACGGGTGAGGGTACGGCGTTGCGTATGGGTTAGGGTTAGGGTTAGGGTACGTCTTAGGCTACGGGTTAGGGTACGGGTGAGGGTATGGCGTAGGGTAAGGGTTAGGGTTAGGGTTAGGGTTAGTTTTAGGGTTAGGGTTTGGTTTAGGGTACGGGTTAGGATTAGCGTACGTGTTAGGGTTAGGTTTTGGGTTAGGGTTAGGGTACGCGTTAGGGTTAGGGTATGGGTTAGGGTTAGGGTACACGTTAGGACTAGGGTATTTATTAAACCTATCCCACTCTCTAGATACCACTTAGCACATAAAGGAATATTATTAGGGATCCAGCCATGGAGAAGATTTTAGTCACTAGGATAAGATAAAGAATAAACACATTATAAAAAAATCACATTAGGATTTTCTTTTTAACCTGTTCCTTAAAACACTAGTGCTTAGGAAATCTAATAGAGCAAAAGCAATCAAGGGTAGTTTAGGGTTAGGGTTAGGGTTAGGGTTAGTGTTAGGGTTAGGGTACGGCTTAGGGTATGGGAAAGGGTACGGGTGAGGGTACGGCATAGGGTAGGGGTTAGGGTTAGGGTTAGGGTTATGGTTAGGGTATGGCTTAGGGTACGGGTGAGGGTACGGGTGAGTGTACTGCGTACGGTATTGGTTAGGGTTAGGGTACGGCTTAGGATACGTGTTAGGGTACGGGTTAGGGTACGGCGTAGAGTGTGGGTTAGGGTTAGGGTTAGTGTTAGGGTTAGGGTTACGGTACGTCTTAGGGTACGTGTTAGGGTACGGGTGAGGGTACGGCGTAGGTTATGGGTTAGGGTTAGGGTTAGGGTTAGGGTAGGGTACGGCTTAGGATACGGGTTAGGCTACGGGTGAGGGTACTGCGTAGGTTATGGGTTAGGGTTAGGGTTAGTGTTAGGGTTATGGTAAGGCTTAGGTTATGGGATAGGGTACAGGTGAGGGTATGGCATAGGGTAGGGGTTAGGGTTAGGTTTAGGGTTAGGGTTAGGGTTAGGGTACGCCTTAGGGTACGGGTGAGTGTATGGGTGAGGATACTGCGTAGGGTATTGGTTAGGGTTAGGGTACGGCTTAGGGTACGTGTTAGGTTACGGGTGAGGGTACGGCATAGGGTATGGTTTAGGGTTAGCGTTAGGGTTAGGGTTAGTGTTAGTGTTAGGGTTAGGATACGGCTTAGCGTATGGGATAGGGTACGGTTGAGGGTACGGCGTAGGGTAGGGTTTAGGGTTAGAGTTAGGGTTAGGGTTGGGGTTAGGGTACGGCTTAGGGTACGGGTGAGGGTACGGGTGAGGGTACTGCGTAGGGTATTGGTTAGGGTTAGGATACAGCTTAGGATACTGGTTAGGGTACGGGTTAGGGTATGGCGTAGGGTATGGGTTAGGGTTAGGGTTAGGGTTAGGGTTAGGGTACGGCTTAGGTTATGGGATAGGGTACAGGTGAGGGTATGGCATAGGGTATGGGTTAGGGTTAGGGTTAGGTTTAGGGTTAGGGTACGGCTTAGGGTATGGGTGAGGGTATGGGTGAGGATACTGCGTAGGGTATTGGTTAGGGTTACGGTACGTCTTAGGATACGGGTTAGGGTACGGGTGAGGGTACGGCGTAGGTTATGGGTTAGGGTTAGGGTTAGTGTTAGGGTTATGGTACGGCTTAGGTTATGGGATAGGGTACAGGTGAGGGTATGGCATAGGGTAGGGTTTAGGGTTAGGGTTAGGGTTAGGGTTAGGGTTAGGTACGGCTTAGGGTACGGGTGAGGGTATGGGTGAGGATACTGCATAGGGTATTGGTTAGGGTTAGGGTACGGCTTAGAATACGGGTTAGGGTACGGGTGAGGTTACGGCGTAGGGTATAGTTTAGGGTTAGGGTTAGGGTTAGGGTACGGCTTAGGATACGGGTTAGGGTACGGGTGAGGGTACGGCGTAGCGTATGGTTTAGGGTTAGGGTTAGGGTACGGCTTAGGGTACCGGTTAGGGTACGGGTGAGGGTACGGTGTAGGTTATGGGTTAGGGTTAGGGTTAGGGTTAGGGTTAGTTTTAGGGTTAGGGATTGGTTTAGGGTACGGGTTAGGATTAGCATACGTGTTCGGGTTAGGGTTTTGGTTAGGGTTAGGGTACGCGTTAGGGTTAGGGTATGGGTTAGGTTTAGGGTACACTTTAGGATTAGGGTATTTATTAAACCTATCCCACTCTCTAGATACCACTTAGCACGTAAAGGAATATTATTTGGGGTTCAGCCATGGAGAAGATTTTAGTCACTAGGATAAGATAAAGAATGGACACATTATAAAAAAATCACATAAGGTTTTCTTTTTAACCTGTTCCTTAAAACACTAGTGTTTAGGAAATCTAATGGAGGCAAAAGCAGTAAAGGGTAGTTTAGGGTTAGGGTTAGGGTTAGGGTTAGGGTAGGGCTTAGGATACGGGTGAGGTTACTGGTGAGGGTACTGCGTAGGTTATTGGTTAGGGTTAGGGTACGGCTTAGGATACGGTTTAGGATATGGGTTAGGTTACGGCGTTGGGTATGGGTGAGGGTTAGGGTTAGGGTTAGGGTAAGGCTTTGGGTACGGGTTAGGGTACGGGTGAGGGTACGGCGTAGGGTAGAGGTTAGGGTTAGGTTTAGGATTAGGGTACGGCTTAGGATACGGGTTAGGGTATGGGTGAGGGTACGGCGTAGCGTATGGGTTAGGGTTAGGGTTAGGGTTAGGGTTAGTTTTAGGGTTAGGGATTGGTTTAGGGTACGGGTTAGAATTAGCGTACGTGTTAGGGTTAGGGTTTGGGTTAGGGTTAGGGTACGCATTAGGGTTAGGGTATGGGTTAGGGTTAGGGTACACGTTAGGATTAGGGTATTTATTAAACCTATCCCACTCTCTAGATACCACTTAGCACGTAAAGGAATATTATTTGGGGTCCAGCCATGGAGAAGCTTTTAGTCACTAGGATAAGATAAAGAATAACACATTATAAAAAAATCACATTAGGATTTTCTTTTTAACCTGTTCCTTAAAACACTATTGCTAAGGAAATCTAATGGAGGCAAAAGCAGTCAAGGGTAGTTTAGGGTTAGGGTTAGGGTTAGGGTTTGTGTTAGGGTTAGGGTACGGCTTAGGGTATGGGATAGGGTATGGGTGAGGGTACGGCATAGGGTAGGGTTTAGGGTTAGGGTTAGTGTTAGGGTTAGGGTTAGGGTATGGCTTAGGGTACGGGTGAGGGTACTGTGTAGGTCATTGGTTAGGGTTAGGTTAAGGCTTAGGATACAGGTTATTGTATGGGTTAGGGTACGGCGCAGGGTATGGGTAAGGGTTAGGGTTAGGGTTAGGTTTAGAGTTAGGGTACGGCTTAGGGTACGGGTTAGGGTACGGGTGAGGGTACGGCGTAGTGTATAGGTTAGGGTTAGGGTTAGGGTACGGCTTAGGGTACGGATTAGGTTATGGGTGAGGGTACGGCGTAGGGTATGGGTTAGGGTTAGGGTTAGGGTTAGTGTTAGTGTTAGGGTTAGGGTACGGCTTAGCGTATCGGATAGGGTACGGGTGAGGGTACGGCGTAGGGTAGGGGTTAGGGTTAGGGTTAGGGTTAGGGTTAGGGTATGGCTTAGGGTACGGGTGAGGGTACGGGTGAGGGTACTGCGTACGGTATTGGTTAGGGTTAGGGTACGGCTTAGGATACGTGTTAGGGTACGGGTTAGGGTACGGCGTAGAGTGTGGGTTAGGGTTAGGTTTAGTGTTAGGGTTAGGGTTACGGTACGTCTTAGGGTACGTGTTAGGGTACGGGTGAGGGTACGGCGTAGGTTATGGGTTAGGGTTAGGGTTAGGGTTAGGGTTAGGGTACGGCTTAGGATACGGGTTAGGGTACGGGTGAGGGTACGGCGTAGGTTATGGGTTAGGGTTAGGGTTAGTGTTAGGGTTATGGTACGGCTTAGGTTATGGGATAGGGTACACGTGAGGGTATGGCATAGGGTAGGGGTTAGGGTTAGGGTTAGGGTTAGGGTTAGGGTTAGGGTACGGCTTAGGGTACGGGTGAGGGTATGGGTGAGGATACTGTGTAGGGTATTGGTTAGGGTTAGGGTACGGCTTAGGATACGGGTTTGGGTACGTGTTAGGGTATGGCGTACGGTATGGGTTAGGGTTAGGGTTACGGTTAGGGTTAGGGTTAGGGTTAGGGTACGGCTTAGGGTACGGGTTAGGGTACGGGTGAGGTTACGGCTTAGGGTATAGTTTAGGGTTAGGGTTAGGGTTAGGGTACGGCTTAGGATACGGGTTAGGGTACGGGTGAGGGTACGGCGTAGCGTATGGTTTAGGGTTAGGGTTAGGGTTAGGGTACGGCTTAGGGTACGGGTTAGGGTACGGGTGAGGGTATGGTGTAGTGTATAGGTTAGGGTTAGGGTTAGGGTTAGGGTATGGCTTAGGGTACGGGAGAGGGTACGGGTGAGGGTACTGTGTAGGGTATTGGTTATGGTTACGGTACGGCTTAGAATACGGGTTAGGGTACGGGTTAGGTTACGGCGTAGGGTATGGGTTAGGGTTAGGGTTAGGGTTAGGGTTAGGGTTAGGGTACGGCTTAGGGTACGGGTTAGGGTACGGGTGAGGGTACGGCGTAGTGTATAGGTTAGGGTTAGGGTTAGGGTTAGGGTACGGCTTAGGGTACCGGTTAGGGTACGGGTGAGGGTATGGCGTAGTGTATAGGTTAGGGTTAGGGTTAGGGTTAGGGTACGGCTTAGGGTATGGGATAGGGTACCGGTGAGGGTACGGCGTAGGGTAGGGGTTAGGTTTAGGGTTAGGGTTAGTGTTAGGGTTAGGGTACGGCTTAGGGTATGGGATAGGTTACGGGTGAGGGTACGGCGTAGGGTAGGGGTTAGGGTTAGGTTTAGGGTTAGTGTTAGGTTTAGGGTACCACTTAGGGTATGGGATAGGGTACGTCGTAGGGTAGCGGTTAGGGTTAGGGTTAGGGTTAGGGTTAGGTTACGGCTTAGGGTATGGGAGAGGGTACGGGTGAGGGTACTGTGTAGGGTATTGGTTATGGTTAGGGTACGGCTTAGAATACGGGTTAGGGTACGGGTGAGGGTACGGCGTAGGGTATGGGTTAGGGTTAGGGTTAGGGTTAGGGTTAGGGTTAGGGTACGGCTTAGGGCACGGTTACGGTACGGGTGAGGGTACGGCGTAGTGTATAGGTTAGGGTTAGGGTTAGGGTTAGGGTACGGCTTAGGATACGGGTTAGGGTACGGGTGAGGGTACGGCGTAGGGTAGGGGTTAGGTTTAGGGTTAGGGTTAGTGTTAGGGTTAGGGTACGGCTTAGGGTATGGGATAGGGTACGGCGTAGGGTTGCGGTTAGGGTTAGGGTTAGGGTTAGGGTTAGGGTACGGCTTAGGATACGGGTTAGCGTACGGGTGAGGGTACGGCGTAGGTTATGGGTTAGGGTTAGGGTTAGGGTTAGGGTTAGTTTTAGGGTTAGGGATTGGTTTAGGGTACGGGTTAGGATTAGCATACTTGTTCGGGTTAGGGTTTTGGTTAGGGTTAGGGTACGCGTTAGGGTTAGGGTATGGGTTAGGTTTAGGGTACACGTTAGGATTAGGGTATTTATTAAACCTATCCCACTCTCTAGATACCACTTAGCACGTAAAGGAATATTATTTGGGGTTCAGCCATGGAGAAGATTTTAGTCACTAGGATAAGATAAAGAATAAACACATTATAAAAAAATCACATAAGGTTTTCTTTTTAACCTGTTCCTTAAAACACTAGTGTTTAGGAAATCTAATGGAGGCAAAAGCAGTAAAGGGTAGTTTAGGGTTAGGGTTAGGGTTAGGGTTAGGGTAGGGCTTAGGATACGGGTGAGGTTACTGGTGAGGGTACTGCATAGGGTATTGGTTAGGGTTAGGGTACGGCTTAGGATACGGGTTAGGATATGGGTTAGGTTACGGCGTTGGGTATGGGTGAGGGTTAGGGTTAGGGTTAGGGTAAGGCTTTGGGAAGGGGTTAGGGTACGGGTGAGGGTACGGCGTAGGGTAGAGGTTAGGGTGAGGTTTAGGGTTAGGGTACGGCTTAGGATACGGGTTAGGGTACGGGTGAGGGTACGGCGTTGCGTATGGGTTAGGGTTAGGGTTAGGGTACGTCTTAGGCTACGGGTTCGGGTACGGGTGAGGGTACGGCGTAGGGTAAGGGTTAAGGTTAGGGTTAGGGTTAGTTTTACGGTTAGGGTTTGGTTTAGGGTACGGGTTAGGATTAGCGTACGTGTTAGGGTTAGGTTTTGGGTTAGGGTTAGGGTACGCGTTAGGGTTAGGGTATGGGTTAGGGTTAGGGTACACGTTAGGATTAGGGTATTTATTAAACCTATCCCACTCTCTAGATACCACTTAGCACATAAAGGAATATTATTAGGGATCCAGCCATGGAGAAGATTTTAGTCACTAGGATAAGATAAAGAATAAACACATTATAAAAAAATCACATTAGGATTTTCTTTTTAACCTGTTCCTTAAAACACTAGTGCTTAGGAAATCTAATAGAGGCAAAAGCAATCAAGGGTAGTTTAGGGTTAGGGTTAGGGTTAGGGTTAGTGTTAGGGTTAGGGTACGGCTTAGGGTATGGGATAGGGTACGGGTGAGGGTACGGCGTAGGGTAGGGGTTAGGGTTAGGGTTAGGGTTATGGATAGGGTATGGCTTAGGGTACGGGTGAGGGTATGGGTGAAGGTACTGCGTACGGTATTGGTTAGGGTTAGGGTACGGCTTAGGATACGTGTTAGGGTACGGGTTAGGGTACGGCGTAGAGTGTGGGTTAGGGTTAGGGTTAGTGTTAGGGTTAGGGTTACGGTACGTCTTAGGGTACGTGTTAGGGTACGGGTGAGGGTACGGCGTAGGTTATGGGTTAGGGTTAGGGTTAGGGTTAGGGTAGGGTACGGCTTAGGATACGGGTTAGGGTACGGGTGAGGGTAAGGCGTAGGTTATGGGTTAGGGTTAGGGTTAGTGTTAGGGTTATGGTACGGCTTAGGTTATGGGATAGGGTACAGGTGAGGGTATGGCATAGGGTAGGGGTTAGGGTTAGGTTTAGGGTTAGGGTTAGGGTTAGGGTACGCCTTAGGGTACGGGTGAGTGTATGGGTGAGGATACTGCGTAGGGTATTGGTTAGGGTTAGGGTACGGCTTAGGGTATGTGTTAGGTTACGGGTGAGGGTACGGCATAGGGTATGGTTTAGGGTTAGCGTTAGGGTTAGGGTTAGTGTTAGTGTTAGGGTTAGGGTACGGCTTAGCGTATGGGATAGGGTACGGTTGAGGGTACGGCATAGGGTAGGGTTTAGGGTTAGAGTTAGGGTTAGGGTTGGGGTTAGGGTACGGCTTAGGGTACGGGTGAGGGTACGGGTGAGGGTACTGCGTAGGGTATTGGTTACGGTTAGGATACGGCTTAGGATACGGGTTAGGGTACGGGTTAGGGTATGGCGTAGGGTATGGGTTAGGGTTAGGGTTAGGGTTAGGGTTAGGGTTAGGGTTAGGGTACGGCTTAGGATACGGGTTAGGGTACGGGTTAGGGTATGGCGTAGGGTATGGGTTAGGGTTAGGGTTAGGGTTAGGGTTAGGGTTAGGGTACGGCTTAGGTTATGGGATAGGGTACAGGTGAGGGTATGGCATAGGGTATGGGTTAGGGTTAGGGTTAGGGTTAGGGTTAGGGTACGGCTTAGGGTACGGGTGAGGGTATGGGTGAGGATACTGCGTAGGGTATTGGTTAGGGTTACGGTACGTCTTAGGATACGGGTTAGGGTAAGGGTGAGGGTACGGCGTAGGTTATGGGTTAGGGTTAGGGTTAGTGTTAGGGTTATGGTACGGCTTAGGTTATGGGATAGGGTACAGGTGAGGGTATGGCATAGGGTAGGGTTTAGGGTTAGGGTTAGGGTTAGGGTTAGGGTTAGGTACGGCTTAGGGTACGGATGAGGGTATGGGTGAGGATACTGCGTAGGGTATTGGTTAGGGTTAGGGTACGGCTTAGAATACGGGTTAGGGTACGTGTTAGGGTATGGCGTACGGTATGGGTTAGGGTTAGGGTTAGGGTTAGGGTTAGGGTTAGGGTACGGCGTAGGGTACGGGTTAGGGTACGGGTGAGGTTACGGCGTAGGGTATAGTTTAGGGTTAGCGTTAGGGTTAGGGTACGGCTTAGGATACGGGTTAGGGTACGGGTGAGGGTACGGCGTAGCGTATGGTTTAGGGTTAGGGTTAGGGTTAGGGTACGGCTTAGGGTACGGGTTAGGGTACGGGTGAGGGTATGGTGTAGGTTATGGGTTAGCGTTAGGGTTAGGGTTAGGGTTAGTTTTAGGGTTAGGGATTGGTTTAGGGTACGGGTTAGGATTAGGGTTAGGGTTAGGGTAGGGTACGGCTTAGGATACGGGTTAGGGTACGGATGAGGGTACGGCGTTGCGTATGGGTTAGGGTTAGGGTTAGGGTACGTCTTAGGCTACGGGTTAGGGTACGGGTGAGGGTACGGCGTAGGGTAAGGGTTAGGGTTAGGGTTAGGGTTAGTTTTAGGGTTAGGGTTTGGTTTAGGGTACGGGTTAGGATTAGCGTACGTGTTAGGGTTAGGTTTTGGGTTAGGGTTAGGGTACGCGTTAGGGTTAGGGTATGGGTTAGGGTTAGGGTACACGTTAGGATTAGGGTATTTATTAAACCTATCCCACTCTCTAGATACCACTTAGCACATAAAGGAATATTATTAGGGATCCAGCCATGGAGAAGATTTTAGTCACTAGGATAAGATAAAGAATAAACACATTATAAAAAAATCACATTAGGATTTTCTTTTTAACCTGTTCCTTAAAACACTAGTGCTTAGGAAATCTAATAGAGGCAAAAGCAATCAAGGGTAGTTTAGGGTTAGGGTTAGGGTTAGGGTTAGTGTTAGGGTTAGGGTACGGCTTAGGGTATGGGATAGGGTACGGGTGAGGGTACGGCGTAGGGTAGGGGTTAGGGTTAGGGTTAGGGTTATGGTTAGGGTATGGCTTAGGGTACGGGTGAGGGTACGGGTGAGGGTACTGCGTACGGTATTGGTTAGGGTTAGGGTACGGCTTAGGATACGTGTTAGGGTACGGGTTAGGGTACGGCGTAGAGTGTGGGTTAGGGTTAGGGTTAGTGTTAGGGTTAGGGTTACGGTACGTCTTAGGGTACGTGTTAGGGTACGGGTGAGGGTACGGCGTAGGTTATGGGTTAGGGTTAGGGTTAGGGTTAGGGTAGGGTACGGCTTAGGATACGGGTTAGGGTACGGGTGAGGGTACGGCGTAGGTTATGGGTTAGGGTTAGGGTTAGTGTTAGGGTTATGGTACGGCTTAGGTTATGGGATAGGGTACAGGTGAGGGTATGGCATAGGGTAGGGGTTAGGGTTAGGTTTAGGGTTAGGGTTAGGGTTAGGTTACGCCTTAGGGTACGGGTGAGTGTATGGGTGAGGATACTGCGTAGGGTATTGGTTAGGGTTAGGGTACGGCTTAGGGTACGTGTTAGGTTACAGGCGAGGGTACGGCATATGGTATGGTTTAGGGTTAGCGTTAGGGTTAGGGTTAGTGTTAGTGTTAGGGTTAGGGTACGGCTTAGCGTATGGGATAGGGTACGGTTGAGGGTACGGCATAGGGTAGGGTTTAGTGTTAGAGTTAGGGTTAGGGTTGGGGTTAGGGTACGGCTTAGGGTACGGGTGAGGGTACGGGTGAGGGTACTGCGTAGGGTATTGGTTAGGGTTAGGATACGGCTTAGGATACGGGTTAGGGTACGGGTTAGGGTATGGCGTAGGGTATGGGTTCGGGTTAGGGTTAGGGTTAGGGTTAGGGTTAGGGTTAGGGTACGGCTTAGGATACGGATTAGGGTACGGGTTAGGGTATGGCGTAGGGTATGGGTTAGGGTTAGGGTTAGGGTTAGGGTTAGGGTTAGGGTTAGGGTACGGCTTAGGTTATGGGATAGGGTACAGGTGAGGGTATGGCATAGGGTATGGGTTAGGGTTAGGGTTAGGGTTAGGGTTAGGGTACGGCTTAGGGTACGGGTGAGGGTATGGGTGAGGATACTGCGTAGGGTATTGGTTAGGGTTACGGTACGTCTTAGGATACGGGTTAGGGTACGGGTGAGGGTACGGCGTAGGTTATGGGTTAGGGTTAGGGTTAGTGTTAGGGTTATGGTACGGCTTAGGTTATGGGATAGGGTACAGGTGAGGGTATGGCATAGGGTAGGGTTTAGGGTTAGGGTTAGGGTTAGGGTTAGGGTTAGGTACGGCTTAGGGTACGGGTGAGGGTATGGGTGAGGATACTGCATAGGGTATTGGTTAGGGTTAGGGTACGGCTTAGAATACGGGTTAGGGTACGTGTTAGGGTATGGCGTACGGTATGGGTTAGGGTTAGGGTTAGGGTTAGGGTTAGGGTTAGGGTTAGGGTACGGCGTAGGGTACGGGTTAGGGTACGGGTGAGGTTACGGCGTAGGGTATAGTTTAGGGTTAGCGTTAGGGTTAGGGTACGGCTTAGGATACGGGTTAGGGTACGGGTGAGGGTACGGCGTAGCGTATGGTTTAGGGTTAGGGTTAGGGTTAGGGTACGGCTTAGGGTACGGGTTAGGGTACGGGTGAGGGTATGGTGTAGGTTATGGGTTAGCGTTAGGGTTAGGGTTAGGGTTAGTTTTAGGGTTAGGGATTGGTTTAGGGTACGGGTTAGGATTAGGGTTAGGGTTAGGGTAGGGTACGGCTTAGGATACGGGTTAGGGTACGGGTGAGGGTACGGCGTTGCGTATGGGTTAGGGTTAGGGTTAGGGTACGTCTTAGGCTACGGGTTAGGGTACGGGTGAGGGTACGGCGTAGGGTAAGGGTTAGGGTTAGGGTTAGGGTTAGTTTTAGGGTTAGGGTTTGGTTTAGGGTACGGGTTAGGATTAGCGTACGTGTTAGGGTTAGGTTTTGGGTTAGGGTTAGGGTACGCGTTAGGGTTAGGGTATGGGTTAGGGTTAGGGTACACGTTAGGATTAGGGTATTTATTAAACCTATCCCACTCTCTAGATACCACTTAGCACATAAAGGAATATTATTAGGGATCCAGCCATGGAGAAGATTTTAGTCACTAGGATAAGATAAAGAATAAACACATTATAAAAAAATCACATTAGGATTTTCTTTTTAACCTGTTCCTTAAAACACTAGTGCTTAGGAAATCTAATAGAGGCAAAAGCAATCAAGGGTAGTTTAGGGTTAGGGTTAGGGTTAGGGTTAGTGTTAGGGTTAGGGTACGGCTTAGGGTATGGGATAGGGTACGGGTGAGGGTACGGCGTAGGGTAGGGGTTAGGGTTAGGGTTAGGGTTATGGTTAGGGTATGGCTTAGGGTACGGGTGAGGGTACGGGTGAGGGTACTGCGTACGGTATTGGTTAGGGTTAGGGTACGGCTTAGGATACGTGTTAGGGTACGGGTTAGGGTACGGCGTAGAGTGTGGGTTAGGGTTAGGGTTAGTGTTAGGGTTAGGGTTACGGTACGTCTTAGGGTACGTGTTAGGGTACGGGTGAGGGTACGGCGTAGGTTATGGGTTAGGGTTAGGGTTAGGGTTAGGGTAGGGTACGGCTTAGGATACGGGTTAGGGTACGGGTGAGGGTACGGCGTAGGTTATGGGTTAGGGTTAGGGTTAGTGTTAGGGTTATGGTACGGCTTAGGTTATGGGATAGGGTACAGGTGAGGGTATGGCATAGGGTAGGGGTTAGGGTTAGGTTTAGGGTTAGGGTTAGGGTTAGGTTACGCCTTAGGGTACGGGTGAGTGTATGGGTGAGGATACTGCGTAGGGTATTGGTTAGGGTTAGGGTACGGCTTAGGGTACGTGTTAGGTTACGGGTGAGGGTACGGCATAGGGTATGGTTTAGGGTTAGCGTTAGGGTTAGGGTTAGTGTTAGTGTTAGGGTTAGGGTACGGCTTAGCGTATGGGATAGGGTACGGTTGAGGGTACGGCATAGGGTAGGGTTTAGGGTTAGAGTTAGGGTTAGGGTTGGGGTTAGGGTACGGCTTAGGGTACGGGTGAGGGTACGGGTGAGGGTACTGCGTAGGGTATTGGTTAGGGTTAGGATACGGCTTAGGATACGGGTTAGGGTACGGGTTAGGGTATGGCGTAGGGTATGGGTTCGGGTTAGGGTTAGGGTTAGGGTTAGGGTTAGGGTTAGGGTACGGCTTAGGATACGGGTTAGGGTACGGGTTAGGGTATGGCGTAGGGTATGGGTTAGGGTTAGGGTTAGGGTTAGGGTTAGGGTTAGGGTTAGGGTACGGCTTAGGTTATGGGATAGGGTACAGGTGAGGGTATGGCATAGGGTATGGGTTAGGGTTAGGGTTAGGGTTAGGGTTAGGGTACGGCTTAGGGTACGGGTGTGGGTATGGGTGAGGATACTGCGTAGGGTATTGGTTAGGGTTACGGTACGTCTTAGGATACGGGTTAGGGTACGGGTGAGGGTACGGCGTAGGTTATGGGTTAGGGTTAGGGTTAGGGTTAGGGTTATGGTACGGCTTAGGTTATGGGATAGGGTACAGGTGAGGGTATGGCATAGGGTATGGGTTAGGGTTAGGGTTAGGGTTAGGGTTAGGGTATGGCTTAGGGTACGGGTGAGGGTACTGTGTAGGTCATTGGTTAGGGTTAGGTTAAGGCTTAGGATACAGGTTATTGTATGGGTTAGGGTACGGCGCAGGGTATGGGTAAGGGTTAGGGTTAGGGTTAGGGTTAGAGTTAGGGTACGGCTTAGGGTACGGGTTAGGGAACGGGTGAGGGTACGGCGTAGTGTATAGGTTAGGGTTAGGGTTAGGGTACGGCTTAGGGTACGGATTAGGTTATGGGTGAGGGTACGGCGTAGGGTATGGGTTAGGGTTAGGGTTAGGGTTAGTGTTAGTGTTAGGGTTAGGGTACGGCTTAGCGTATCGGATAGGGTACGGGTGAGGGTACGGCGTAGGGTAGGGGTTAGGGTTAGGGTTAGGGTTAGGGTTAGGGTATGGCTTAGGGTACGGGTGAGGGTACGGGTGAGGGTACTGCGTACGGTATTGGTTAGGGTTAGGGTACGGCTTAGGATACGTGTTAGGGTACGGGTTAGGGTACGGCGTAGAGTGTGGGTTAGGGTTAGGGTTAGTGTTAGGGTTAGGGTTACGGTACGTCTTAGGGTACGTGTTAGGGTACGGGTGAGGGTACGGCGTAGGTTATGGGTTAGGGTTAGGGTTAGGGTTAGGGTTAGGGTACGGCTTAGGATACGAGTTAGGGTACGGGTGAGGGTACGGCGTAGGTTATGGGTTAGGGTTAGGGTTAGTGTTAGGGTTATGGTACGGCTTAGGTTATGGGATAGGGTACAGGTGAGGGTATGGCATAGGGTAGGGGTTAGGGTTAGGGTTAGGGTTAGGGTTAGGGTTAGGGTACGGCTTAGGGTACGGGTGAGGGTATGGGTGAGGATACTGCGTAGGGTATTGGTTAGGGTTAGGGTACGGCTTAGGATACGGGTTAGGGTACGTGTTAGGGTATGGCGTACGGTATGGGTTAGGGTTAGGGTTAGGGTTAGGGTTAGGGTTAGGGTTAGGGTACGGCTTAGGGTACGGGTTAGGGTACGGGTGAGGTTACGGCGTAGGGTATAGTTTAGGGTTAGGGTTAGGGTTAGGGTACGGCTTAGGATACGAGTTAGGGTACAGGTGAGGGTACGGCGTAGCATATGGTTTAGGGTTAGGGTTAGGGTTAGGGTATGGCTTAGGGTACGGGAGAGGGTACGTGTGAGGGTACTGTGTAGGGTATTGGTTATGGTTAGGGTACGGCTTAGAATACGGGTTAGAGTATGGGTTAGGGTACGGCGTAGGGTATGGGTTAGGGTTAGGGTTAGGGTTAGGGTTAGGGTACGGCTTAGGGTACGGGTTAGGGTACGGGTGAGGGTACGGCGTAGTGTATAGGTTAGTGTTAGGTTTAGGGTTAGGGTACGGCTTAGGGTACGGGTTAGGGTACGGGTGAGGGTATGGCGTAGTGTATAGGTTAGGGTTAGTGTTAGGGTTAGGGTACGGCTTAGGTTATGGGATAGGTTACGGGTGAGGGTACGGCGTAGGGTAGGGGTTAGGGTTAGGTTTAGGGTTAGTGTTAGGTTTAGGGTACCGCTTAGGGTATGGGATAGGGTACGGCGTAGGGTAGCGGTTAGGGTTAAGGTTAGGGTTAGGGTTAGGGTACGGCTTAGGATACGGGTTAGGGTACGGGTGAGGGTACGGCGTAGGTTATGGGTTAGGGTTAGGGTTAGGGTTAGGGTTAGTGTTAGGGTTAGGGTACGGCCTAGGGTATGGGATAGGTATGGGTGAGGGTACGGCATAGGGTAGGGTTTAGGGTTAGGGTTAGTGTTAGGGTTAGGGTTAGGGTATGGCTTAGGGTACGGGTGAGGGTACTGTGTAGGTCATTGGTTAGGGTTAGGTTAAGGCTTAGGATACAGTTTATTGTATTGGTTAGGGTACGGCGCAGGATATGGGTAAGGGTTAGGGTTAGGGTTAGGGTTAGAGTTAGGGTACGGCTTAGGGTTAGGGTTAGAGTTAGGGTACGGCTTAGGGTACGGGTTAGGTTACGGGTGAGGGTACGGCGTAGGGTATGGGTTAGGGTTAGGGTTAGCGTTAGTGTTAGTGTTAGCGTTAGGGTACGGCTTAGCGTATGGGATAGGGTACGGGTGACGGTACGGCGTAGGGTAGGGGTTAGGGTTAGAGTTAGGGTTAGGGTTGGGGTTAGGGTACGGCTTAGGGTACGGGTGAGGGTACGGATGAGGGTACTGCGTAGGGTATTGGTTAGGTTAGGATATGGCTTAGGATACGGGTTAGGGTACGGGTTAGGGTATGGCCTAGGGTATTGGTTAGGGTTAGGGTTAGGGTTAGGGTTAGGGTTAGGGTACGGCTTAGGATACGGGTTAGGGTACGGGTGAGGGTATGGCGTAGCGTATGGGTTAGGGTTAGGGTTAGGGTCCGTCTTAGGGTACGTGTTAGGGTACGGGTGAGGGTACGGCGTAGGGTAAGGGTTAAGGTTAGGGTTAGGGTTAGGGTTAGTTTTAGGGTTAGGGATTGGTTTAGGGTACGGGTTAGGATTAGCGTACGTGTTAGGGTTAGGTTTTGGGTTAGGGTTAGGGTACGCGTTAGGGTTAGGGTATGGGTTAGGGTTAGGGTACACGTTAGGATTAGGGTATTTATTAAACCTATCCCACTCTCTAGATACCACTTAGCACATAAAGGAATATTATTAGGGATCCAGCCATGGAGAAGATTTTAGTCACTAGGATAAGATAAAGAATAAACACATTATAAAAAAATCACATTAGGATTTTCTTTTTAACCTGTTCCTTAAAACACTAGTGCTTAGGAAATCTAATAGAGGCAAAAGCAATCAAGGGTAGTTTAGGGTTAGGGTTAGGGTTAGGGTTAGTGTTAGGGTTAGGGTACGGCTTAGGGTATGGGATAGGGTACGGGTGAGGGTACTGTGTAGGTCATTGGTTAGGGTTAGGTTAAGGCTTAGGATACAGTTTATTGTATGGGTTAGGGTACGGCGCAGGATATGGGTAAGGGTTAGGGTTAGGGTTAGGGTTAGAGTTAGGGTACGGCTTAGGGTACGGGTTAGGTTACGGGTGAGGGTACGGCGTAGGGTATGGGTTAGGGTTAGGGTTAGCGTTAGTGTTAGTGTTAGCGTTAGGGTACGGCTTAGCGTATGGGATAGGGTACGGGTGACGGTACGGCGTAGGGTAGGGGTTAGGGTTAGAGTTAGGGTTAGGGTTGGGGTTAGGGTACGGCTTAGGGTACGGGTGAGGGTACGGATGAGGGTACTGCGTAGGGTATTGGTTAGGTTAGGATATGGCTTAGGATACGGGTTAGGGTACGGGTTAGGGTATGGCCTAGGGTATTGGTTAGGGTTAGGGTTAGGGTTAGGGTTAGGGTTAGGGTACGGCTTAGGATACGGGTTAGGGTACGGGTGAGGGTATGGCGTAGCGTATGGGTTAGGGTTAGGGTTAGGGTCCGTCTTAGGGTACGGGTTAGGGTACGGGTGAGGGTACGGCGTAGGGTAAGGGTTAAGGTTAGGGTTAGGGTTAGGGTTAGTTTTAGGGTTAGGGATTGGTTTAGGGTACGGGTTAGGATTAGCGTACGTGTTAGGGTTAGGTTTTGGGTTAGGGTTAGGGTACGCGTTAGGGTTAGGGTATGGGTTAGGGTTAGGGTACACGTTAGGATTAGGGTATTTATTAAACCTATCCCACTCTCTAGATACCACTTAGCACATAAAGGAATATTATTAGGGATCCAGCCATGGAGAAGATTTTAGTCACTAGGATAAGATAAAGAATAAACACATTATAAAAAAATCACATTAGGATTTTCTTTTTAACCTGTTCCTTAAAACACTAGTGCTTAGGAAATCTAATAGAGGCAAAAGCAATCAAGGGTAGTTTAGGGTTAGGGTTAGGGTTAGGGTTAGTGTTAGGGTTAGGGTACGGCTTAGGGTATGGGATAGGGTACGGGTGAGGGTACGGCGTAGGGTAGGGGTTAGGGTTAGGGTTAGGGTTATGGTTAGGGTATGGCTTAGGGTACGGGTGAGGGTACGGGTGAGGGTACTGCGTACGGTATTGGTTAGGGTTAGGGTACGGCTTAGGATACGTGTTAGGGTACGGGTTAGGGTACGGCGTAGAGTGTGGGTTAGGGTTAGGGTTAGTGTTAGGGTTAGGGTTACGGTACGTCTTAAGGTACGTGTTAGGGTACGGGTGAGGGTACGGCGTAGGTTATGGGTTAGGGTTAGGGTTAGGGTTAGGGTAGGGTACGGCTTAGGATACGGGTTAGGGTACGGGTGAGGGTACGGCGTAGGTTATGGGTTAGGGTTAGGGTTAGTGTTAGGGTTATGGTACGGCTTAGGTTATGGGATAGGGTACAGGTGAGGGTATGGCATAGGGTAGGGGTTAGGGTTAGGTTTAGGGTTAGGGTTAGGGTTAGGTTACGCCTTAGGGTACGGGTGAGTGTATGGGTGAGGATACTGCGTAGGGTATTGGTTAGGGTTAGGGTACGGCTTAGGGTACGTGTTAGGTTACGGGTGAGGGTACGGCATAGGGTATGGTTTAGGGTTAGCGTTAGGGTTAGGGTTAGTGTTAGTGTTAGGGTTAGGGTACGGCTTAGCGTATGGGATAGGGTACGGTTGAGGGTACGGCATAGGGTAGGGTTTAGGGTTAGAGTTAGGGTTAGGGTTGGGGTTAGGGTACGGCTTAGGGTACGGGTGAGGGTACGGGTGAGGGTACTGCGTAGGTTATTGGTTAGGGTTAGGATACGGCTTAGGATACGGGTTAGGGTACGGGTTAGGGTATGGCGTAGGGTATGGGTTCGGGTTAGGGTTAGGGTTAGGGTTAGGGTTAGGGTTAGGGTACGGCTTAGGATACGGGTTAGGGTACGGGTTAGGGTATGGCGTAGGGTATGGGTTAGGGTTAGGGTTAGGGTTAGGGTTAGGGTTAGGGTTAGGGTACGGCTTAGGTTATGGGATAGGGTACAGGTGAGGGTATGGCATAGGGTATGGGTTAGGGTTAGGGTTAGGGTTAGGGTTAGGGTACGGCTTAGGGTACGGGTGAGGGTATGGGTGAGGATACTGCGTAGGGTATTGGTTAGGGTTACGGTACGTCTTAGGATACGGGTTAGGGTACGGGTGAGGGTACGGCGTAGGTTATGGGTTAGGGTTAGGGTTAGTGTTAGGGTTATGGTACGGCTTAGGTTATGGGATAGGGTACAGGTGAGGGTATGGCATAGGGTAGGGTTTAGGGTTAGGGTTAGGGTTAGGGTTAGGGTTAGGTACGGCTTAGGGTACGGGTGAGGGTATTGGTGAGGATACTGAATAGGGTATTGGTTAGGGTTAGGGTACGGCTTAGAATACGGGTTAGGGTACGTGTTAAGGTATGGCGTACGGTATGGGTTAGGGTTAGGGTTAGGGTTAGGGTTAGGGTTAGGGTTAGGGTACGGCGTAGGGTACGGGTAAGGGTACGGGTGAGGTTACGGCGTAGGGTATAGTTTAGGGTTAGCGTTAGGGTTAGGGTAGGGCTTAGGATACGGGTGAGGGTACTGGTGAGGGTACTGCATAGGTTATTGGTTAGGGTTAGGGTACGGCTTAGGATACGGGTTAGGATATGGGTTAGGTTACGGCGTTGGGTATGGGTGAGGGTTAGGGTTAGGGTTAGGGTAAGGCTTTGGGTACGGGTTAGGGTACGGGTGAGGGTACGGCGTAGGGTAGAGGTTACGGTTAGGTTTAGGATTAGGGTACGGCTTAGGATACGGGTTAGGGTATGGGTGAGGGTACGGCGTAGCGTATGGGTTAGGGTTAGGGTTAGGGTTAGGGTTAGTTTTAGGGTTAGGGATTGGTTTAGGGTACGGGTTAGGATTAGCGTACGTGTTAGGGTTAGGGTTTGGGTTAGGGTTAGGGTACGCATTAGGGTTAGGGTATGGGTTAGGGTTAGGGTACACGTTAGGATTAGGGTATTTATTAAACCTATCCCACTCTCTAGATACAACTTAGCACGTAAAGGAATATTATTTGGGGTCCAGCCATGGAGAAGCTTTTAGTCACTAGGATAAGATAAAGAATAAACACAGTATAAAAAAATCACATTAGGATTTTCTTTTTAACCTGTTCCTTAAAACACTATTGCTAAGGAAATCTAATGGAGGCAAAAGCAGTCATCGGTAGTTTAGGGTTAGGGTTAGGGTTAGGGTTAGTGTTAGGGTTAGGGTACGGCTTAGGGTATGGGATAGGGTATGGGTGAGGGTACGGCATAGGGTAGGGTTTAGGGTTAGGGTTAGTGTTAGGGTTAGGGTTAGGGTATGGCTTAGGGTACGGGTGAGGGTACTGTGTAGGTCATTGGTTAGGGTTAGGTTAAGGCTTAGGATACAGGTTATTGTATGGGTTAGGGTACGGCGCAGGGTATGGGTAAGGGTTAGGGTTAGGGTTAGGGTTAGAGTTAGGGTACGGCTTAGGGTACGGGTTAGGGAACGGGTGAGGGTACGGCGTAGTGTATAGGTTAGGGTTAGGGTTAGGGTACGGCTTAGGGTACGGATTAGGTTATGGGTGAGGGTACGGCGTAGGGTATGGGTTAGGGTTAGGGTTAGGATTAGTGTTAGTGTTAGGGTTAGGGTACGGCTTAGCGTATCGGATAGGGTACGGGTGAGGGTACGGCGTAGGGTAGGGGTTAGGGTTAGGGTTAGGGTTAGGGTTAGGGTATGGCTTAGGGTACGGGTGAGGGTACGGGTGAGGGTACTGCGTACGGTATTGGTTAGGGTTAGGGTACGGCTTAGGATACGTGTTAGGGTACGGGTTAGGGTACGGCGTAGAGTGTGGGTTAGGGTTAGGGTTAGTGTTAGGGTTAGGGTTACGGTACGTCTTAGGGTACGTGTTAGGGTACGGGTGAGGGTACGGCGTAGGTTATGGGTTAGGGTTAGGGTTAGGGTTAGGGTTAGGGTACGGCTTAGGATACGGGTTAGGGTACGGGTGAGGGTACGGCGTAGGTTATGGGTTAGGGTTAGGGTTAGTGTTAGGGTTATGGTACGGCTTAGGTTATGGGATAGGGTACAGGTGAGGGTATGGCATAGGGTAGGGTTTAGGGTTAGGGTTAGGGTTAGGGTTAGGGTTAGGGTACGGCTTAGGGTACGGGTGAGGGTTTGGGTGAGGATACTGCGTAGGGTATTGGTTAGGGTTAGGGTACGGCTTAGGATACGGGTTAGGGTACGTGTTAGGGTATGGCGTACGGTATGGGTTAGGGTTAGGGTTAGGGTTAGGGTTAGGGTTAGGGTTAGGGTACGGCTTAGGGTACGGGTTAGGGTACGGGTGAGGTTACGGCGTAGGGTATAGTTTAGGGTTAGGGTTAGGGTTAGGGTACGGCTTAGGATACGGGTTAGGGTACAGGTGAGGGTACGGCGTAGCATATGGTTTAGGGTTAGGGTTAGGGTTAGGGTACGGCTTAGGGTACGGGTTAGGGTACGGGTGAGGGTATGGTGTAGTGTATAGGTTAGGGTTAGGGTTAGGGTTAGGGTATGGCTTAGGGTACGGGAGAGGGTACGGGTGAGGGTACTGTGTAGGGTATTGGTTATGGTTAGGGTACGGCTTAGAATACGGGTTAGAGTATGGGTTAGGGTACGGCGTAGGGTATGGGTTAGGGTTAGGGTTAGGGTTAGGGTTAGGGTTAGGGTACGGCTTAGGGTACGGGTTAGGGTACGGGTGAGGTTACGGCGTAGTGTATAGGTTAGGGTTAGGGTTAGGGTTAGGGTACGGCTTAGGGTACGGGTTAGGGTACGGGTGAGGGTATGGCGTAGTGTATAGGTTAGGGTTAGGGTTAGGGTTAGGGTACGGCTTAGGGTATGGGATAGGGTACGGGTGAGGGTACGGCGTAGGGTAGGGGTTAGGTTTAGGGTTAGGGTTAGTGTTAGGGTTAGGGTACGGTTTAGGTTATGGGATAGGTTACGGGTGAGGGTACGGCGTAGGGTAGGGGTTAGGGTTAGGTTTAGGGTTAGTGTTAGGTTTAGGGTACCGCTTAGGGTATGGGATAGGGTACGGCGTAGGGTAGCGGTTAGGGTTAAGGTTAGGGTTAGGGTTAGGGTTAGTTTTAGGGTTAGGGATTGGTTTAGGGTACGGGTTAGGATTAGCGTACGTGTTAGGGTTAGGTTTTGGGTTAGGGTTAGGGTACGCGTTAGGGTTAGGGTATGGGTTAGGGTTAGGGTACACGTTAGGATTAGGGTATTTATTAAACCTATCCCACTCTCTAGATACCACTTAGCACATAAAGGAATATTATTAGGGATCCAGCCATGGAGAAGATTTTAGTCACTAGGATAAGATAAAGAATAAACACATTATAAAAAAATCACATTAGGATTTTCTTTTTAACCTGTTCCTTAAAACACTAGTGCTTAGGAAATCTAATAGAGGCAAAAGCAATCAAGGGTAGTTTAGGGTTAGGGTTAGGGTTAGGGTTAGTGTTAGGGTTAGGGTACGGCTTAGGGTATGGGATAGGGTACGGGTGAGGGTACTGTGTAGGTCATTGGTTAGGGTTAGGTTAAGGCTTAGGATACAGTTTATTGTATGGGTTAGGGTACGGCGCAGGATATGGGTAAGGGTTAGGGTTAGGGTTAGGGTTAGAGTTAGGGTACGGCTTAGGGTACGGGTTAGGTTACGGGTGAGGGTACGGCGTAGGGTATGGGTTAGGGTTAGGGTTAGCGTTAGTGTTAGTGTTAGCGTTAGGGTACGGCTTAGCGTATGGGATAGGGTACGGGTGACGGTACGGCGTAGGGTAGGGGTTAGGGTTAGAGTTAGGGTTAGGGTTGGGGTTAGGGTACGGCTTAGGGTACGGGTGAGGGTACGGATGAGGGCACTGCGTAGGGTATTGGTTAGGTTAGGATATGGCTTAGGATACGGGTTAGGGTACGGGTTAGGGTATGGCCTAGGGTATTGGTTAGGGTTAGGGTTAGGGTTAGGGTTAGGGTTAGGGTACGGCTTAGGATACGGGTTAGGGTACGGGTGAGGGTATGGCGTAGCGTATGGGTTAGGGTTAGGGTTAGGGTCCGTCTTAGGGTACGGGTTAGGGTACGGGTGAGGGTACGGCGTAGGGTAAGGGTTAAGGGTAGGGTTAGGGTTAGGGTTAGTTTTAGGGTTAGGGATTGGTTTAGGGTACGGGTTAGGATTAGCGTACGTGTTAGGGTTAGGTTTTGGGTTAGGGTTAGGGTACGCGTTAGGGTTAGGGTATGGGTTAGGGTTAGGGTACACGTTAGGATTAGGGTATTTATTAAACCTATCCCACTCTCTAGATACCACTTAGCACATAAAGGAATATTATTAGGGATCCAGCCATGGAGAAGATTTTAGTCACTAGGATAAGATAAAGAATAAACACATTATAAAAAAATCACATTAGGATTTTCTTTTTAACCTGTTCCTTAAAACACTAGTGCTTAGGAAATCTAATAGAGGCAAAAGCAATCAAGGGTAGTTTAGGGTTAGGGTTAGGGTTAGGGTTAGTGTTAGGGTTAGGGTACGGCTTAGGGTATGGGATAGGGTACGGGTGAGGGTACGGCGTAGGGTAGGGGTTAGGGTTAGGGTTAGGGTTATGGTTAGGGTATGGCTTAGGGTACGGGTGAGGGTACGGGTGAGGGTACTGCGTACGGTATTGGTTAGGGTTAGGGTACGGCTTAGGATACGTGTTAGGGTACGGGTTAGGGTACGGCGTAGAGTGTGGGTTAGGGTTAGGGTTAGTGTTAGGGTTAGGGTTACGGTACGTCTTAAGGCACGTGTTAGGGTACGGGTGAGGGTACGGCGTAGGTTATGGGTTAGGGTTAGGGTTAGGGTTAGGGTAGGGTACGGCTTAGGATACGGGTTAGGGTACGGGTGAGGGTACGGCGTAGGTTATGGGTTAGGGTTAGGGTTAGTGTTAGGGTTATGGTACGGCTTAGGTTATGGGATAGGGTACAGGTGAGGGTATGGCATAGGGTAGGGGTTAGGGTTAGGTTTAGGGTTAGGGTTAGGGTTAGATTACGCCTTAGGGTACGGGTGAGTGTATGGGTGAGGATACTGCGTAGGGTATTGGTTAGGGTTAGGGTACGGCTTAGGGTACGTGTTAGGTTACGGGTGAGGGTACGGCATAGGGTATGGTTTAGGGTTAGCGTTAGGGTTAGGGTTAGTGTTAGTGTTAGGGTTAGGGTACGGCTTAGCGTATGGGATAGGGTACGGTTGAGGGTACGGCATAGGGTAGGGTTTAGGGTTAGAGTTAGGGTTAGGGTTGGGGTTAGGGTACGGCTTAGGGTACGGGTGAGGGTACGGGTGAGGGTACTGCGTAGGGTATTGGTTAGGGTTAGGATACGGCTTAGGATACGGGTTAGGGTACGGGTTAGGGTATGGCGTAGGGTATGGGTTCGGGTTAGGGTTAGGGTTAGGGTTAGGGTTAGGGTTAGGGTACGGCTTAGGATACGGGTTAGGGTACGGGTTAGGGTATGGCGTAGGGTATGGGTTAGGGTTAGGGTTAGGGTTAGGGTTAGGGTTAGGGTTAGGGTACGGCTTAGGTTATGGGATAGGGTACAGGTGAGGGTATGGCATAGGGTATGGGTTAGGGTTAGGGTTAGGGTTAGGGTTAGGGTACGGCTTAGGGTACGGGTGAGGGTATGGGTGAGGATACTGCGTAGGGTATTGGTTAGGGTTACGGTATGTCTTAGGATACGGGTTAGGGTACGGGTGAGGGTACGGCGTAGGTTATGGGTTAGGGTTAGTGTTAGTGTTAGGGTTATGGTACGGCTTAGGTTATGGGATAGGGTACAGGTGAGGGTATGGCATAGGGTAGGGTTTAGGGTTAGGGTTAGGGTTAGGGTTAGGGTTAGGTACGGCTTAGGGTACGGGTGAGGGTATTGGTGAGGATACTGCATAGGGTATTGGTTAGGGTTAGGGTACGGCTTAGAATACGGGTTAGGGTACGTGTTAAGGTATGGCGTACGGTATGGGTTAGGGTTAGGGTTAGGGTTAGGGTTAGGGTTAGGGTTAGGGTACGGCGTAGGGTACGGGTAAGGGTACGGGTGAGGTTACGGCGTAGGGTATAGTTTAGGGTTAGCGTTAGGGTTAGGGTAGGGCTTAGGATACGGGTGAGGGTACTGGTGAGGGTACTGCATAGGTTATTGGTTAGGGTTAGGGTACGGCTTAGGATACGGGTTAGGATATGGGTTAGGTTACGGCGTTGGGTATGGGTGAGGGTTAGGGTTAGGGTTAGGGTAAGGCTTTGGGTACGGGTTAGGGTACGGGTGAGGGTACGGCGTAGGGTAGAGGTTAGGGTTAGGTTTAGGATTAGGGTACGGCTTAGGATACGGGTTAGGGTATGGGTGAGGGTACGGCGTAGCGTATGGGTTAGGGTTAGGGTTAGGGTTAGGGTTAGTTTTAGGGTTAGGGATTGGTTTAGGGTACGGGTTAGGATTAGCGTACGTGTTAGGGTTAGGGTTTGGGTTAGGGTTAGGGTACGCATTAGGGTTAGGGTATGGGTTAGGGTTAGGGTACACGTTAGGATTAGGGTATTTATTAAACCTATCCCACTCTCTAGATACCACTTAGCACGTAAAGGAATATTATTTGGGGTCCAGCCATGGAGAAGCTTTTAGTCACTAGGATAAGATAAAGAATAAACACAGTATAAAAAAATCACATTAGGATTTTCTTTTTAACCTGTTCCTTAAAACACTATTGCTAAGGAAATCTAATGGAGGCAAAAGCAGTCATCGGTAGTTTAGGGTTAGGGTTAGGGTTAGGGTTAGTGTTAGGGTTAGGGTACGGCTTAGGGTATGGGATAGGGTATGGGTGAGGGTACGGCATAGGGTAGGGTTTAGGGTTAGGGTTAGTGTTAGGGTTAGGGTTAGGGTATGGCTTAGGGTACGGGTGAGGGTACTGTGTAGGTCATTGGTTAGGGTTAGGTTAAGGCTTAGGATACAGGTTATTGTATGGGTTAGGGTACGGCGCAGGGTATGGGTAAGGGTTAGGGTTAGGGTTAGGGTTAGAGTTAGGGTACGGCTTAGGGTACGGGTTAGGGAACGGGTGAGGGTACGGCGTAGTGTATAGGTTAGGGTTAGGGTTAGGGTACGGCTTAGGGTACGGATTAGGTTATGGGTGAGGGTACGGCGTAGGGTATGGGTTAGGGTTAGGGTTAGGGTTAGTGTTAGTGTTAGGGTTAGGGTACGGCTTAGCGTATCGGATAGGGTACGGGTGAGGGTACGGCGTAGGGTAGGGGTTAGGGTTAGGGTTAGGGTTAGGGTTAGGGTATGGCTTAGGGTACGGGTGAGGGTACGGGTGAGGGTACTGCGTACGGTATTGGTTAGGGTTAGGGTACGGCTTAGGATACGTGTTAGGGTACGGGTTAGGGTACGGCGTAGAGTGTGGGTTAGGGTTAGGGTTAGTGTTAGGGTTACGGTACGTCTTAGGGTACGTGTTAGGGTACGGGTGAGGGTACGGCGTAGGTTATAGGTTAGGGTTAGGGTTAGGGTTAGGGTTAGGGTACGGCTTAGGATACGGGTTAGGGGTACGGGTGAGGGTACGGCGTAGGTTATGGGTTAGGGTTAGGGTTAGTGTTAGGGTTATGGTACGGCTTAGGTTATGGGATAGGGTACAGGTGAGGGTATGGCATAGGGTAGGGTTTAGGGTTAGGGTTAGGGTTAGGGTTAGGGTTAGGGTACGGCTTAGGGTACGGGTGAGGGTATGGGTGAGGATACTGCGTAGGGTATTGGTTAGGGTTAGGGTACGGCTTAGGATACGGGTTAGGGTACGTGTTAGGGTATGGCGTACGGTATGGGTTAGGGTTAGGGTTAGGGTTAGGGTTAGGGTTAGGGTTAGGGTACGGCTTAGGGTACGGGTTAGGGTACGGGTGAGGTTACGGCGTAGGGTATAGTTTAGGGTTAGGGTTAGGGTTAGGGTACGGCTTAGGATACGGGTTAGGGTACAGGTGAGGGTACGGCGTAGCATATGGTTTAGGGTTAGGGTTAGGGTTAGGGTACGGCTTAGGGTACGGGTTAGGGTACGGGTGAGGGTATGGTGTAGTGTAGGTAGGTTAGGGTTAGGGTTAGGGTTAGGGTATGGCTTAGGGTACGGGAGAGGGTACGGGTGAGGGTACTGTGTAGGGTATTGATTATGGAGGGTACGGCTTAGAATACGGGTTAGAGTATGGGTTAGGGTACGGCGTAGGGTATGGGTTAGGGTTAGGGTTAGGGTTAGGGTTAGGGTTAGGGTACGGCTTAGGGTACGGGTTAGGGTACGGGTGAGGTTACGGCGTAGTGTATAGGTTAGGGTTAGGGTTAGGGTTAGGGTACGGCTTAGGGTACGGGTTAGGGTACGGGTGAGGGTATGGCGTAGTGTATAGGTTAGGGTTAGGGTTAGGGTTAGGGTACGGCTTAGGGTATGGGATAGGGTACGGGTGAGGGTACGGCGTAGGGTAGGGGTTAGGTTTAGGGTTAGGGTTAGTGTTAGGGTTAGGGTACGGTTTAGGTTATGGGATACGTTACGGGTGAGGGTACGGCGTAGGGTAGGGGTTAGGGTTAGGTTTAGGGTTAGTGTTAGGTTTAGGGTACCGCTTAGGGTATGGGATAGGGTACGGCGTAGGGTAGCGGTTAGGGTTAAGGTTAGGGTTAGGGTTAGGGTTAGTTTTAGGGTTAGGGATTGGTTTAGGGTACCGGTTAGGATTAGCGTACGTGTTAGGGTTAGGTTTTGGGTTAGGGTTAGGGTACGCGTTAGGGTTAGGGTATGGGTTAGGGTTAGGGTACACGTTAGGATTAGGGTATTTATTAAACCTATCCCACTCTCTAGATACCACTTAGCACATAAAGGAATATTATTAGGGATCCAGCCATGGAGAAGATTTTAGTCACTAGGATAAGATAAAGAATAAACACATTATAAAAAAATCACATTAGGATTTTCTTTTTAACCTGTTCCTTAAAACACTAGTGCTTAGGAAATCTAATAGAGGCAAAAGCAATCAAGGGTAGTTTAGGGTTAGGGTTAGGGTTAGGGTTAGTGTTAGGGTTAGGGTACGGCTTAGGGTATGGGATAGGGTACGGGTGAGGGTACTGTGTAGGTCATTGGTTAGGGTTAGGTTAAGGCTTAGGATACAGTTTATTGTATGGGTTAGGGTACGGCGCAGGATATGGGTAAGGGTTAGGGTTAGGGTTAGGGTTAGAGTTAGGGTACGGCTTAGGGTACGGGTTAGGTTACGGGTGAGGGTACGGCGTAGGGTATGGGTTAGGGTTAGGGTTAGCGTTAGTGTTAGTGTTAGCGTTAGGGTACGGCTTAGCGTATGGGATAGGGTACGGGTGACGGTACGGCGTAGGGTAGGGTTTAGGGTTAGAGTTAGGGTTAGGGTTGGGGTTAGGGTACGGCTTAGGGTACGGGTGAGGGTACGGATGAGGGCACTGCGTAGGGTATTGGTTAGGTTAGGATATGGCTTAGGATACGGGTTAGGGTACGGGTTAGGGTATGGCCTAGGGTATTGGTTAGGGTTAGGGTTAGGGTTAGGGTTAGGGTTAGGGTACGGCTTAGGATACGGGTTAGGGTACGGGTGAGGGTATGGCGTAGCGTATGGGTTAGGGTTAGGGTTAGGGTCCGTCTTAGGGTACGGGTTAGGGTACGGGTGAGGGTACGGCGTAGGGTAAGGGTTAAGGTTAGGGTTAGGGTTAGGGTTAGTTTTAGGGTTAGGGATTGGTTTAGGGTACGGGTTAGGATTAGCGTACGTGTTAGGGTTAGGTTTTGGGTTAGGGTTAGGGTACGCGTTAGGGTTAGGGTATGGGTTAGGGTTAGGGTACACGTTAGGATTAGGG